>NC_092382.1:83536634-83836634 GCF_030028105.1 Mobula birostris
GGTCAGAGCAGTCAAACACAGAAGGATCCGGAGATGGAAAGCCGCCGGAAATCCATCATTTTACTCTTTAGTGTGTCCGGCAGTTTCATTTTGTTGTGGCTGACGGCCGCCGTGAGCTTTCTGACCACCCGACTCACAGGAACCGCGCATTACGACGGTGATTACACCGACCCTGCATATGTCGCCACTGAAGCCGGCTACATGCTCATGTATCTGAGCTCCTGCACTAACACCTGCATTTATACAGCGACCCAGACTAAGTTTAGAGAAGAAATGCTGCTGGTGTTAAAATCTCTTTGGACTTTGTTTTTAAAATTGTTTAAAAAACACAGGTAAAGCAAAGCACATGTTCCTGAAGGTCGAATTATCTGCTAATGCTCCGCATCGGGAATCTGTCATTGGGTCGCGATGTACATCTGGGTTTGGGGTGTTTAGGTGTAATGCGTCTCGCTAGTTAATCGACATGGAATAAAGTAACACTCAAATTCATTTCCGTGCAGGAGCGTCCTTGACAGCCGTGACGTCGTCAACAATCCCGGTATCCGATCGCTCAGTTGATTTCATTCACTCGTTGCGTTTGACAGCTGCGTTGACACTCAGGGCTCATTCGGCCGCCGGGTAACTCGGGTAAAGGTGGAACTATCGCAATTACTTTAACACTGGCACTGGAGATTCGCTGCGGTCAGCACTGTGACAGAGCTACATTCTTGTAGATTGCAGTGGGAAATCAATATTACATAGATTCTGCCCCAGCCCGACTATGGCGACCTATGCCAATCCCCAGAGCCATAATAAAGCCCGTATCCCTCGCTACCTTTGTTAACCAAGGGTTGTCTAGACACGTTTCCATTATTTTATTATCACCTGCATCCAGCACGTCTGCTGTACACATAACCACGCAGCACTGGGAGATAAAAGAGTGCCTTCAGATCTGTGTCTGCATGCGCCTGTAGTTTTAGCCACTGCTGACGTAGGAAAAGACAAAGTTGTTGGCTATCTGTACAATATTTACCTCCTCATAATTGTATACACTTTTACAAGGACCCTTCACTTTATTTTCTATTTCAGACAATCAAACTTCTCCTTATAGTGTATCCCCTTCCCCACAGTCCAGTAAACAATCTGGTGAATTTGATTCACCATGTCTCAGTTCTTACAACATCATTCCCATGGCGTGGCAACCAGGATTGCACCCATTGCTCTCAGTCTGTTTAGCCAGTGCTCCGTATAGCTGTAAGCTCGAGTCCGAATTCTTCCACTCAAACCCTCGGTGAACAATGCAAGCATAACAAAATCCACTTTCGCTGTACTGTCTCACTGCATTCAGAAAGGTATAGCCTAGCATTGAAAGGTTACAACTAAAAACGACCTTCTGAAGGTCTATATGTCCTCCCAGACTTTTATTTCACAATGTGGATTAAGTCACATTTTGTTTCACATACACTTTTACAAACAATAAAGGACCCTGCAGCAAATGTACAGCTCGCCACTTATTGCCGGCGTCCGGGAGGAGAGACACGCTGTCACACTACCATTTGCATCCTTTTACCAAGCTAATTCTGTTACTAGTTTGACAATTCATGTTGGCGTCCCTGTATCTGTATGGGTGCCTTGTTAGAAACATAATGAAAGTCCATCCAAACTCTATCTACCTTCCTGCTTCGTTAAATAGTCGAGATTATTCCTTTAAAATCACAGACATATTTGTGACACATGACGTGGCCGGCACGAGACCACACTGACTCCTTATTCGCTTCGATGAACTGCCTTCCGAGCTGTACATACAGACATTCTGTTGACAGAAATTTTCTCGCATGACATTCCCATACCGATATAAAGAAAAATGATCTCAATATTCAAGAAATGAAGTGATAAGGGGTGCGATGTGCAAACGGTGAAGAAGGGAGTCAAAGACATTTCAGGCGGCACAGACGGTAAACGAGGTTTGGGGGATAAATTGAAGGCACGTGTTTGCATAACTAACGGCACAACTAAATCGACATAGTGGGTTTATAATTATATGCACTTATATCCAGATTACTCCAATGTCCCGTTCAAATCAGTCCCTGATGCCAGAGTTCAGCGCTCTTTCAGTCATGTCCGCATGGTCCTCCGTCCACCGCGGACGAAAATCCTTCAGCCACCTGAGGTGAAATTTCCGCGGTACCATCCGTCAGCTCTGTAGCCTGTCTGTTCCTTCCGCTTTTGAGCATTCTCTTGGTGGAGAATTGGGCAAGATACGCATCCCGTCAACAACTCATCCACAAGAATGCTCCAAGCCGTCTGATAAAGGACACGTAAGTGAAAGCGTTCCAGGAGAACGAAACCGGGCAAATAGAGCATAGCCTCCTGGGTAATAACTGGAAATAGCGATCACACTGCGAAAATTCTCTTAGACCATAAGACCATAAGACAAAGGAGCACAAGTCGGCCATTCCGCCCATCGAGTCTGCTCCGCCATTTTATCATGAGCTGAACCATTCTCCCATTTAGTCCCACGCCCCCGCCTTCTCAGCATAACCTTACAAGCCCTGGCTACTCAGGTACCTATCAATCTCTGCCTTAAATACACCCAATGACTTGGCCTCCACTGCTGCCTGTGGCAACAAATTCCATAGATTAACCACCTTTTGACTAAAAAAAAATCTTCGCATTTCTGTTCTGAAAGGGCGCCCTTCAATCCTGAAGTCATGCCCTCTCGTACTAGACTCCCCCATCATGGGAAACAACTTTACCACATCCACTCTGTCCATGACTTTCAACATTCGAAATGTTTCTATGAGGTCTCCCCTCATTCTTCTAAACTCCAAGGAATACAGTCCAAGAGCGGACAAACGTTCCTCATATGTTAACCCTCTCATTCCCGGAATCATTCCAGTGAATCTTCTCTGCACCCTCTCCAAAGTCAGCACATCCTTTCTTAAATAAGGAGACCAAAACTGCCCGTACTCCAAGTGAGGTCTCACCACGCCTTATAGAGCTTCAACATCACATCCCTGCTCCTATACTCTATTCCTCTAGAAATGAATGCCAACATTGAATTCGCCTTCTTCACTACCGACTCAACCTGGAGGTTAACCTTGAGGGTATCCTGTACGAGCACTCGCAAGTCCCGTTGCATCTCAGAACTTTGAATTCTTTCCCCATTTAAATAATAGTCTGCCCGTTTATTTCTTCTGCCAAAGTGCATAACCATACACTTTCCAACATTGTACTTCATTTGCCACTTCTCTGCCCATTCTTCCAATCTATCCAAGTCTCTCTGCAGACTCTCCGTTTCCTCAGCACTACTGGCCCCTCCACCTATCTTCATATCATCAGCACACTTAGCCACAAAGCCATCTGTTTCATAATTCAAATCGTTGATGTACAATGTAAGAAGAAGCAGTACCAACACGGACCCCTGTGGAAAACCACTGGTAACCGGCAGCCAACCAGAATTGGATCCCTTTATTCCCACTCTCTGTTTCCTGCCAATCAGCCAACGCTCTATCCACGCATGTAACTTTCCTGTAATTCCATGGGCTCTTACCTTGATAAGTAGCCTCATGTGTGGCACCTTGTCAAAGGCCTTCCAAAAATCCAAATATACAACATCCACTGCATCTAGCCTACTGGTAATTTCCTCAAAAAATTGTAATAGGTTAGTCAGGTATGATTTTCCTTTAAAGAATCCATTCTGAGTTCTGCCTATCTTGTCATATGCCTCCAGGTACTCTGTAACCTCATCCTTGACAATCGACACCAACAACTTCCCAGCCACCGACGTCAAGCTAACAGGTCTATAATTTCCTTTTTGCTTTTTGCCCCCTTCTTAAAGAGCGGAGTGACATTTGCAATCTTCCAGTCCTCCAGAACCATGTCAAAATCTATCGACTTTGAAAGATCATCGCTAATGCCTCTGCAGTCTCCACAGCTACTTCCTTCAGAACACGAGGATGCATTCCACCTGGTCCGGGAGATTTATCTACCTTTAGACTATTCAGTTTCCTGAGTACTTTCTCTGTCGTAATTGTGACTGCACACATTTCTCTTCCCTGCCATCCTTGAGTGTCCGGTATGCTGCTGATGTTTTCCTCAGTGAAGACTGATGCAATAATCTCGTTCAGTTCCTCCACCATCTCCTTATCTCCGCATCTCCCATTACAATTTCTCCAGCATCATTTCTATCTGTCCTATATCTACTTTCACCTGTCTTTTCCTGTTTATATACTTGAAAAAGCTTTTAGTATTCTCTTTGATATTATTTGCTAGCTTCCATGCATAGTTAATCTTTTCCCTCTTAATGACATTCTTAGTTTCCTTTTGTAAGGTTTTAAAAACTTCCCCATCCTCTCTCTTCCCACTATTTTTTGCTTCCTTGTATCCTTTGCTCTAACTTTGGCTTTGCCTTCTCTTGTCAACCACGGTTGCATCCTTTTTCCGTTCGAAAATTTCTTCTGTTTTGGAATATACCTGTCTTGCACCTTCCTCACTTCTCGCATAAACTCCAGCCACTGCTGCTCTGCCGTCTTTCCCGCCAGTGTCCCTTCCCATTCAACTTTGGCCAGTTCCTCTCTCATGCCACTGTAATTTCCTTTACTCCACTGAAATACCGACACCTCAGATTTCGGCTTCTCTTTTTCTAATTTCACAGTGAACTCAATCATGTTATGATCACTGCCTCCTAAGGGTTCCTTCACCTCAATCTCTCTAATCACCTCCGGTTCATTACACAATACCCAATCCAGTACAGCCGATCCCCTAGTGGGCTCAACAACAAGCTGTTCTAAAAAGCATCTCGCAGACATTCTACAAATTCTCCCTCTTGAGATGCAGTGCCGACCTGATTTTCCCAATCCACTCGCATGTTAAAATCCCGCACAATTATCATAACACTGCCCTTCTGACAAGACTTTTCTATTTCCAGTTGTAATTTGTATTCTGCATCACTGCAGCTGTTTGGCGGCCTATAAATAACTGCCATTAGTGTCCTTTTACCCCTGCGATTTCTGAGCTCAACCAATAAAGATTCTGCACCTTCCGATCCTATATCACCTCTTTCTAATGATTTAATATCATTTCTTACCAATAAAGCCACGCCTCCTCCTCTGTCTACCTTCCTATCCTTCCGATACACCGTGTATCCTTGGACGTTCAGCTCCCAAAGACATGCATCCTTTGGCCAGGTCTTAGTGATGGCCACAATATCATACCTGCCAATCTGTAGCTGTACGACAAGATCATCCACCTTATTCCTTATGCTGCGTGCATTTAAGTACAACACCTTGAGACCAGTATTTGATACTTTTCACTTTGATTTCACTGCAACTCATCCCAATGGCTACAAATTTGCTCCATCACCTGCCTGTCTTTCCTGACATCTTTACTGCTCACTATCTTAGATTTATTTCTGTTTTCCCCTTCCTCCGCTCTATCATTCCGGTTCCCACCCCCCTGCCAAATTAGTTTAAACCCTCTCTAACAGCTCTATTAAACTTTCCCTCCAGGATATTGGTCCCCTTCGGGTTCAGGTGTAACCTGTTCATTTTGAACAGGTCATACTTCCCCCAGAAGAGATCCCAATTATCCAAGAATCTGAAGCCCTGCCCCCTACACCAGTCTCTCAGCCACGAATTCATCTGTCTGATCCTACTATTCTTGCCCTCGCTAGCACGTGGCACAGGTAGCAATCCCGAGATTACTACCCTGGAGGTCCTGCTTCCCAGCTTCCTTCCTAACTCCTGGAAATCTCTCTTCAGGACCTCCTCCTTTGTCCTATCTATGTCATTGGTACCAACATGTACCAAGACAACTGGCTGCTCACCCTCCCCCTTCAGAATATTCAGGTCCCAATCCGAGACATCCCGTACCCTGGCACCTGGGAGGCAACACACCATGCGGGTATCTCTATCAGGCTCACAGAATCTCCTGTCCGTTCCCCTGACTATGGAATCCCCTACGACTACCGCATTTCTCTTCTCCCTCCTTCTCTCCTGCACAACAGCGCCAAGCTCGGTGCCAGAGACCCCGGTCACCATGGGCGTCCCCTGTCAGGTCATCCCCCTCAACAGCATCCAGAACAAGATATTTGTTGCTGATATTTGTTCCTTGGAATATAAATGATTGAGGGGAGGTTTGATGGAGGTGTTTTAAAATTGTGAGGGTTATAGGTGGGGTAAATGCAAGCTGCCTTTTTCCACTGAGATTGGATGAGACTACAACCAGAGGCCATGGATTAACTGTGAAAGGTGAAATTTTAAGGGGAACATGACGGGAAACTTCTTCACACAGATGAACATCTGCATGTGGAATGAACAGCCCGCACAAGTGGTGAATGCAAGCTCAATTTCATCATTTAAGAGGTTTGTGTAGGTACCTGGATGGTAGAGATATGGGAGTAGAAAGTTTAAATAGTTCAGCACAAACTTGATAGGCCGAAGGGTCTCTTTCTGTGTTGTACTTTTCTATGACTGTGACAAGAACCTAAAATGATACTAATATTCACTCTAATTCCTTTTAACAGCTGTGCAGACCAACCATACATCTCAGTCAGAGTCATTTACAGGGTGTTAAAACTGTGGCACTTTAAATTAACAGTACATAAAAGAAAATCCCAGCAGTACGTCAACAAAGGCTATTTGTGTGAGAATGTTTCAGTTACTGTGGGGCCAGGCACCCATGCAGCTCAGTGGGAACAGGGAATAATACGAATGGAGAGAGTCAAACTGAGCCAGGTCACAGATTGGAGATGGCAGAAATGCCCCATTCTTGTAGAGACAGGAAGAGCATCAGAGAATTTGATGGTCATTCCAGATACCAGCACTGTGCCCAGATAGAAAATGATTTCTCTCTCCAAGTTGGGTTGAACTTCACTGTAACAGTTTGATGTCAGATCACACCTTGACAACTCAAGTGATCTCATCTGAAATGTTGTCCTGCACCCACTGATGGATTTTGTAAATCTTTTTACAGGTTAAAAATGACAAGGAATTTGTCTACAGGAATCTTGAACACAACACGCCAGTTTTGCTGTCTCTGTCCAGATATTTAAGAAGTGGAGCAAGGGATTCACTTGATCATCCTTCCTGCTCAGACTGTGGGGAGAGATTCACTCAATCATCTGACCGAATGGCACGCCCGTCATTTTACACAGGGGTGAACCCATTCATCTGCTCAGACTGTGGTAATGGATTCACTTGGTCACCTCAACTGAAGGTACATCAGCAAGTACACACTGGGCAAGGCCATTCGCCTGTTCTGTGGGTGAGAAGGGATTCAGTCGGTCTTCCCACCTGTGGATGCACCAGTCAGTTCACACTGGGCAGAGGCTGGTCATCTGCTGAATTTGTGGGGAAGGATTCACTCGGTCATCTGACCTAATGGCTCACCAGCGAATTCACACCGGGGAGAGGCCGTTCACCTGCTCGACCTGTGGGAAGGGATTCACTTGGTCATCTAAACTGAAGGTACACCAGAGAGTTCACACTGGGGAGAGGCCGTTCATCTGCTCGGACTGTGGGAAGGGATTCACTTGGTTATCTAATCTGAAGGTACACCAGAGAGTTCACACTGGGGAGAGGCCGTTCACCTGCTCAGTCTGTGGGAAGGGATTCACTCAGGCATCAAACCTGCAAGAGCACCAGAGAATTCACACTGGGGAACGGCTGTTCACCTGCCCGGACTGCGGGAAGGGATTCACTTGCTCATTCCAACTGAAGGTACATCAGCGAGTTCACACTGGAGAAAGGCCGTTCACCTGCTCAGACTGTGGGAAGGGATTCATTTCGTCATCTGACCTAATGGGACATCAGCGAGTTCACACCGGGGAGTGGCCATTCACCTGCTCAGACTGTGGGAAGGGATTCATTTCATCATCTAAACTGAAGGTACATCAGCGAGTTCACACTGGGGAGAAGCCTTTCACCTGCTCAGACTGCGGAAAGGGATTCACGCGGTCATCTAAACTGAAGATACATCAGAGAGTTCACACTGGGGAGAGGCCATTCACCTGCTCAGACTGTGGGAAGGGATTTACTTCCTCATCTCAACTGAAGGTACGTCAGCACGTTCACACTGGAGAGAGGTCGTTCACCTGCTCAGTCTGTAGGAAGACATTCACTTTGTCACCTCACCAACTAAGACACCAGTTAGTTCATACCGGGGCGTGGCCATTCACCTGCTCAGTCTGTGGGAAATGATTCACTGAATTATCCTTCCTACAGAGACACCAGTCAGTTCACACTGGGAAGTGGCAGTTCACCTGCTCAGTCTGTGGGAAGGGATTCACACGGTCATGTCAACTACAGAGACACCAGCGAGTTCACACTGGATAGAGGCCGATCTCCTGCTCAGACTTTGGGAGGAGATTCTCAGCCAGATCAACCAAATTTGTATCATTGAGTTCACAGTGGAGAGAGGCCATTCACCTGCTCAGATTGTGGGAAGCGATTCACTTAGTCATCTAACCTTATATAACCCCCACTTCGGCTAGCTGCTTAATATAGGGGATGATAGTCCCTCAGTCTGGCCAAACTTAAGAAATCTCATTTGGGTGGATACTGCATGATGTGTTCCCTGTTACAAATCAGTACCCCAAAATAACAAACAGTAAACAATATGTGATTAAGTGATTGAGCTTTATAATTCTTACTTTGACTATATGGTTAGTGATGTAAACAAAAAAAAAGTGCCCACTCTCTCCATTCATGTCTTCTCATTTCTCCCCGACAAAAGACCATGAAAATCTCTCTTCCAGACTCACAAGAAAGAACACTTCTGTCATGGTATAGCCTGCACTCCAAAATCCTGTTGTCTCTAGTCATAACCTAAACATTGCTGCTACAGAGAAACCATTACCTCAGCAGTGAAACGTTACAGAGACGCCATTACATTAGCAGTGAAACCTTACAGCTTGTGACACACTACCGGGTTTACAATGGGTAGAAAGTTTCAATAAGCTGCATGCTGGATATTTGTACATCACCATTGCTGATGCAATTTTGAGAGTGACTGTCGGTGTTGAACTCTGCAATTATTGCTGCTGCTCACCACACCCAGTTCTGCACCCTGGTCACTGCACATGGGAGGAGCTTCTGCTGCATATTCACCTTTAATGGGACTGGAGTTTAATATTCTGGATAAGAGACCAATAAATCAGTTCTATTTTAAACTCTGTCTATGGTACTTAGTGAATTTATAACACAACTAGTGTACAGTAGAGAGTCAACTCAGGCCGTCTGGACCCTGCCAGTGATTCAGTTCCACAACAGTCCTTTTCAATCCTCCCCTGTTGTTCATCTCTCGCTCTCCCTGTGGGATAGGTTCCAGTCACCACTCTGTGGGTGAAGAGGATTCCATTGAACTTTCTGCAGACTGAAGAAGTCGAGGAGAAGGGAATCAGCAGCGGGGCATGGCAACGAATGACTGAATAGCAACATTTGGAAGCTGATTGACAGAGAAAATCTTTCGGTTGTCTGACTGATGACACAAACAATACCCATGGTGAGGATGTGTTGGGAATGGTTTTATTTATTGAGGGAGTTGTTCCTGCTTGTTTATCCTGTAACATTATGTCCGAATGGTTATTATGGATTATCCTATCTGAAATAATGTATTGATTATCAAATAATTTGTAAGATTTTGACTATAAAACTGGATCAGGCTTGAATTTATGGCGCCTTTATGAAGTGATGGAGGGCATTCATGAGTTTGAATTTTAAAGCAAGATTTTGGTGAATGATATTTGCTACTTGATTGTAGCTTTGTAAGTAATCAGATTGTGTTAACCTGCTGCAGGATCCTGAAATGTGTTGGATTGTTCCTGCTTTCTCTTGGCATTTTCTGCACTTACTCCCTTGTTTGTTTGTTCTCATTTCATGTATTTTTGATATTTTTTTCCTTTTGTTAACCATCCTGTCCTGTACAGGTGTCCCCTGCTTTTCGAATGTTCGCGTTATGAAACCTCACTGTTACAAAAGACTTACATTAGTTCCCTGTTTTCACTAACAGAAGGTGTTTTCACTGTTACGAAAAAAAATCAGTGTGCACCCCGAGTAGCTGCTCTCCCCCCGGATTTGGAATGGTATTCTCGTTGGCACTGCTTAATCACGTTGCATTGAGCAGCCATTAGCAAGATGAGTTTTAAGGCGTTGGAAAAGCTTGAAAGAGCTCGTAAGGGTGTTACACTTAGTGTAAAACTAGACATAATTAAGCGTTTTGATTGTGGTGAACGAAGTAAGGGCAACATGAGTTTGGCTTGTGGAAGCTGATGAAGATGATGTTGAAGAGGTTTTGGCATCCCATGACCAAGAACTGATAGATGAAGGGTTGATGCAATTGGAAGAGGAAAGGATAACAATTGAAACCAAATTCATTAGCGAAATGAACATGAAGCAACTGCGTGAGATTTTCACTGCAATGATAAAGTACGACTTTAATTTTGAAAGGGTACGTCGGTTTGGGGATATTTGCAGGATGGTTTGAGTGCTTACAAAGAACTGATGATCTAAAAATGCGCGAGGCTCAGCAGTCAAGCAAAGCTTCCACACCAGCCGATGAATCTCAACCTTCGATATCGAGGTGGGCAGACATAGGAGAAGATGAGCTGCCTGCCTGATGGAAACAGACGACACCCCAGTGTCCCACCACCCCAACCCCCAGACCGCGGACAGATAGTGATTCGCGGAGAATGCAGCGGTAGCTGGGGGGGGGGGGGGGGGGGAGGAGGCACACAGCACATCTTTAAGAAAAAAGCCAAAATAAACATGATAATTAATTAGGTGCCGCCGACACGTAATTGTCGGCCCAGATCACGGAGGGTCGTACTCATTCCACTGGTTAATGTTCTCTTCCATAGTAATGATTCATTTTTCTGAGTTAGTATCTCATTTAAGTTTTCTGGCCTGTCTTTCTTATCACGACTGCTTATCAGATACTTACATGCTTCTTGAAAGAACAAGCTGGTAGTGGGGTTGTGTGGCTCTGTTGGTAAAATATTAAATAAAATCATTAGAAAGAAGTGGCATAGGGATGGAAGATATAGAATCTGTGGGTAGGATTAAGGAACAGCAAATGTAAAAAAAATCTGTGGTGGGAATTGTATGGAGACCTCCAAACAGTTGTAAGTATGTGGGCCTCAAATTACCATGGGAGATAGAAAATGGGTGCCAAAAGAGCAATGTTACAATAGTCATGGGGAATTGTCATGCAGGTGCTTAGGAAAATTAGGATGGTGTTGGTCTCAAGAGGAGGAATTCCTACAAGGTGGTTTTTTGGAGCAGCTCGTGGCTGAGCCCACTTGGGGATCAGTTATTCTGGACTGGGTGTTGTAATGAACCAGAATTAATTAGGTCACTTAAGTTCAAAGATCCTTTGGGGCAAGTGATCTTAATATGATCAAACTCACCCTGACATTAGAGAAGGAGAAGCTAAAGTCAGATGTGAAATAAAGAGAATTAGAGAGGTATGAAAGAAAAATTGGTCAAAATTGTTTTGCAAAGAACACGGGCAGGAATTTCTGGAAGCAATTCAGAAGGCACAGGATATATACAGTGGCATGTAAATGTTTGGGCACCCATGGTTAAAATTTCTCTTACAGTGAATAGCTAAGTGAGTAAAAGATTACCTGATTTCCAAAAAGTAATAAGTTAAACATGACACATTTCTTTAATATCTTAAGCAAGGTTACATTTTTATTTCCATCTTTTACAGTTTCAAAATAACAGAAAAGGAAAAGGGCCCGAAGCAAAAGTCTGGGCAATCTGCATGGTCAGTACTTAGTAACACCCCCTTTGGCAAGTATCACAGCTTGTAAATGCTTTCTGTAGCCAGCTAAGAGTCTTTCAATTCTTGCTTGGGTAAATTTCTGGGTTCTATCATTAGCAGCAAAGCACTGACTGTGGAAATTACAGATCAGAATATTATTAGTCACAGAGCCCAGCAGCACTGAAACAGGCCCTTCGGCCCTTCTAGTCAATGCTGACCTGCTTTTGTTTTTACTGCCTCGTTCCAACTACCTGCACCATAGCCTCCATAAACCTCCCATCCATGTCATCACCCAAATTTCTCTTTAGTATCTCAATCAAACCCACATCCACAACTTCCACTGGCAGCTCATTCCACACTCCCACCAAACTCGGAGTGAAGAATTCCCCTTCAGGCTCCCCTAAAAGAATTCACTTTCACCAGGACCTTATGTCCAATGTGGGGGTGAGAGGGAAGACGGGGCAGAGAGGGAAGGCAGTAAGGCGAGCGGGTGGGTGGTCGATTGCATAGAGGGAAACAGTGGAGAGTTTAAACTTAATATATTTCAGAAAAAGTACGTGTTTGAACTTACTTCCTGCAAACCTACCATCCATACCCTGTACATGGTCAACCAAATTATTGATCTAGATGACAAGATGATCAGTGTAAGATCAAGTAGAGCAGAGAATTCAACAACTGTGTAAATGCAATTATAAGTAAATATCAATAACTAATGAGAGCAATGGTTGTAACCCTGGGGAACATTACTAGGCACAGGCCTTGAGTCCCATAAACAGCCTTTCACTATCACTCTCTGCTTCCTACCATCAAGACAACTGTGCATCCGGTTAGCCAGCTCTCCTGGGACCCCATGTGATCTAACTTTCCACAGCAACTTGGAGTACTGTGTCCAGTTCTGGTTGCTTCACTATAGGAAAGATGTGGAAGCATTGGAAAGGGTACAGAGGAGATTTACCAGGATGCTGTCTGGTTTAGAGAGTATGCATTATGATCAGAGATTAAGGGATCTAGGGCTTTACTCTTTGGAGAGAAGGAGGATGAGAGGAGACATGATAGAGGTGTACAAGATAATAAGAGGAATAGATAGAGTGGATAGCCAGCGCCTCTTCCCCTGGGCACCACTGGTCAATACAAGAGGACATGGCTTTAAGGTAAGGGGTGGGAAGTTCAAGGGGGATATTAGAGGAAGGTTTTTTATTCAGAGAGTGGTTGGTGCGTGGAATGCACTGCCTGAGTCAGTGGTGGAGGCAGATACACTAGTGAAGTTTAAGAGACTACTAGACAGGTATATGGAGGAATTTAAGTTGGGGGCTTAGTTGGGAGGCAGGGTTTGAGGGTCGGCACAACATTGTGGGCCGCAGGGCCTGTATGAGTTCAACTTCCGGATGCCGGGAAGGTTATTTCGGCTGTAACGAAAGTAAATTCAATGCTGGCTTGTATTTCAAGTGAGATCAAATTTAATTCCACTGATCGTGTGGGACGTAAGCTCTCTGTACTTAAGAAAAAAAAAGTTGAATAGTTCTTGATGTTCAGAGTGTTAACGGTTTCTGGGAGACGCGAGCAGACTGGGGTTGACAAACAGGTCACCCAGGAAAGAACGGCAGAGGAACTAATGACCCAATTATCCTTCGGTCCAATGGTCTTATCTCATGTCATTCGGCCGAGTTAATTAACAATGATCCCTTTTCTCAAAGTATTGATAAAGTGCCTAACGAGAGCTCCTACCGCGTTGCGTTCATTGAACGTCTTTCCTACCCGGTATAACACACCCTGGGAGTGTCCAAGGAAGAAAGGCGCCTTTCTCACAAGGACATCAATAGACCTTCAGAAATAGACTTTATGCAGATGTTAATTGGACCCTGGACAGTCATTGCTTGTGCGAGTAAACACACCACGATTTTGATGCCAGCTCATTGGACACCGTCAGTTGAAGTTAGGATATTTGTATACGTGGATGTGGCCTTTTCATAGTATGTTGGATGCAATCAGTTAAATCTTTTTGCGGCGCTGTCTCATCTCTCCCAGCACGTACCAGGCCCGATCAGATCACTGAGAATTCCGCCCGTTCACTTTGCGATGGAAAATTGACGGATGTGCATTTACGATAGCCGCAGGATACATTGTCGGGAGGTGCAGCGGTGACGAGAGTGGAAGTATGGTGAACAAATAAATCTAAAATTTGGATGAGTTTAATAACTGGTAGGAGGTGGATGTCGTGGCCGTTCTCGTGCTGTGTCTCTCTCGGCCACTCAGCCAGTTTTATTCTCACGCTGCTACGTTCTCCAATGACCGGCAGTGTTGCAGTGTCAAGATGGAAAACACTGTGATTGCCAGGGAGACAAACTTAGATATTTTGTTTAATTAGTTTAGCAATTGACGTGAGCGGATATTTCGCTGCGCTGATGAACTGCTCTCTGAACTTAGACTGAGTTATCCCATAAATAAAAGTGTTTGTGCAGCAACTTAATATCATCAGCATGTCTCCGGACTGTTCAAATATGTATTCCGAATAGTTGTAATTACTTGGATCCAATCGGGCAATGGTGAAGTAATGAAATTCGGCAACACTCACCGACCACAGGATTCTGAAGCTTCCGGAGATGGTGAGAAGTAAGATCACAGACCTCCTCCTGCTCTCCATCTCCGGGTCACTGCGGTTCTCCGCCTTGCTCTGACCCCTCAGCCCCTTACGGACACGACTAGTCACTAAAATGTGTCTAACTGTCAGAGCGTTGAACAGGAGTATTAGCACGAACGGGAGTAATGGCGTTAGGACGGTAGAAAACCACCGATATCCCACCCCCTCCGGGATCCGTATCGTGGCCCGGCTTTCGAATACAGTCCCAGGGTATATTGTTGATCACTTTCGCGGGACGATATATAAAGAAGTTAGACATATTTTTAAAACAGAGAAGGACGCCGGTTGCTGTCAGAACCGCAGCCGCAGTTTTCCCGGTGCAATACTTTGTTTTCCACTTCGAGCAGCATATGGCGACAATCCGATCAAACGTAAAAGTGACGGTGAACCAGACAGAACTTTCTGTTGCTGCCTCTCCCAGGACGGAGATCACACTGCACACGGGGGTGATGTCCAGGAAAGTCCCGGGGAAGTAATAATAACCGACCCGCCACAATATCACCGCAAACACGATGGTCAGTAGATCCGCCGCTGCCGTGGCCACCAGGTAGAGAGTGGTGCAGGTGGAGAGGCCGCACTTTCTCCGGGACAGGATCACCATCGCCACTAAATTCACTGGGAAACAAACAAAGATAATAAATGAATTACTGTCTCTCTGCTCCACGGTCCTCAGGGTAGAGATAAGCTGGAAACTGGGAATAACCAAACTTTTCAGATAGCTCATTTCTGGAGATTTAAAAATAGTAAAGTACAACTCGCAGATGCGTCAAAGGAGTGCGTGCTTGTTGAAAGGGTACTGTACTCGGTACTGGGAGAAGAGCAGGATCTGGGAAACAGGCATTGTCAACTGAACGCCGAGGGAGCTTTAGAGCGATTAATATAAAACGGCCACCATCAGGGATTTGATTGATGGGTAAAGCCTCGATACCTCGGCGAATTTCTCAGTGATAGTGATTCCCGCCACCTTTATTCTGGCGCTCCCCTTACACAACGAATCCTGCTACCTCCACCTCTGTCCATTTACAGGTTTCAAACTCGAAAGCGAATTGATTTCCCCTTTCTGCATGTCTTCGTCTCCTTCTCGACTCCCTTTTGCCACCGCCCACGGAAGCTTGGCCTCGCTTCTTTTTAATTTCTGTAAATTTGGCCCAGGTTCCTTCACGCCGTGTCAAGGTTAACCAATCAGGAGGTTTCAATATTCGCTTTCGAAGATTTTGCCTGGCTCTTTGAAACTTACAGTTATTTTGAACGTTCATGGAGAAACACAAAATAATCTGCAGATGCTGGGGATCTCACCGGTGATTCTTTTCCTAAATTCCCTTCCAACTTGCAGCAAGTTCTTAAAACACAATGCAATACCTTTAAATTGAAACTTAAAACGTCTTCCATTATGGATCCGAAATAACAACAATAACCCGTAAAGGTGGCGAGCGCTCTGCATTATCAGAATTTACTTTGAAAGCGGTTTTGCATCGATAAATCAAAACTGCCTGCTGTGAATCCACAAAATAAACCCCTAACCTGAAGTTTCTACTCTACATCTGTTTGAACTGTCGGTGTATTTCAGCAAAAGCCACGCGTTAAACTGCAAGGGAACGTCTGAATGAACACAGGGATAGTCGCAATGTCTGCACCACATTCACTAATACAACCGTGTCACAAGGCTTTCGATAACTGAACAAGTCTCGAAACCGCGCACAAAGAACAGCAAATGTTAGTTCACCTGTGTTCTTACCAGGGACACCAATGACTGCAATGATCATGAAGTATATCTTTCTCACACGGTAAAATGCTGTGTGATATTCAATCCGTCTTCCAGCTGCCCGCGACCTCGCTGAAGAATCTCTGAGCTGATGAATCTCCGCGGTCGTTAATTTATACTCTCTCCAGCACACCGAATATTCAATACTACACAAGGCTGACGTGTCTTCCAACAGCTGGAGTAAAAATAAACATGATGTCATTCAAGTAAAATCCCAATTGTGATGAGGTCTGGAGAGCTTGACAATAAATCACAAAATCTCAAAGACAAAGAAATGACGATTGGAGAAGTTGTTGCGAAACACACTCAGGCTCACCTCTCGGTTTCATGATTGCTATTGTTAATCTTGTCCATTCCTATGCTGCATGGACTTTGTCATCGCAGACCAATGAAATACGGTCAGTCGGGTGCTCCGTTTCACTTTGTGAATTGCCTCGGTTATAGATCTTGTTAAGAACGTGATTACGTTGCATCGGGAAATGGAACAATTCAGATAGTAGCGGAGAATATGTAATTCTCTCCTTGAAGTGGGGGAGGAAGACGTGCTTCTCACAGACGTTTAAACTTTATTTCAAGTATTCAGTGGTGAAAGCATTTCCCGATGTCAGCTGAATCTAATACGAAAAGCATCGGCTAGGTGGAAGTGTAAGTTTGAGCGTCATTAGCATAAGGTGTCGGTGTAAGGAAATGAGACAGAAATTAAATTGCAAACCTGCCGATCTAGGCTACTGCACTTCCGGTGTTCACAATTATGTCTCCACTACGTTAGAGAGGAAAACCAAACAACCGAGTTGAGCTTGAGTGCCCATTCCTCATGGTCACCTAGTTGGCCCTCAGCCCCTTGATTTTATCACATTTTAATTGTTTAACACTGACTTTTTATGTCTCTGACTGTGGCTTTCTCCAGTACTAGCTTTTTTTCAAAATCTGTCATGTGACTCACGCTGGAATAAAATAGTGGGTATAGGATGCCAGAAGTTTATGGCCAAAGCAGGCCGATCTATAGAAAGAAATAAAGAGGATGTTTGAGCTGAAGTGGCAAAAATGGCAGGCGAATCACACCTAGCAACTACTTACCAGAGTCCCCATTGTCTAAAGCGGCCGTGCTATAGCTGTAGAGCAAATGCTTGGCTGTTAACCCACGAGGTTTCCCGTATTCTCCACAAATATTCAAACAATAGCAAAGGAAACACCCCAAAAAAAAAAGTTCCCCTCTACCACCACTCTGCTCCGTCTCGCGGATTTAGTCCTTACTCTTAATAATTTCTTCTTTGGCTCCCCCCACTTCCTCCAAACTAAAGGTGTAGCTATCGGCACTCGTATGGGTCCTAGCTATGCCTGCCTTTTTGTTGGCTTTGTGGAACAATCTATGTTCCGTGACTATTCTGGTATCTGTCCTCCACTTTTCCTTCGCTACATCGACGACTGCATTGGCGCTGCTTCCTGCACGCATGCTGAGCTCGTTGACTTTATTAACTTTGCCTCCAACTTTCATCCTGCCCTCAAGTTTACATGGTCCATTTCCGACACCTCCCCCCCCCCCCCCCCCCCTCTGGATCTTTCTGTCTCTGTCTCTGGAGATAGCTTATCCACGGATGTCTACTATAAGCCTACTGACTCTCACAGCTATCTGGACTATTCCTCTTCTCACCCTGTCTCTTGCAAAAATGCCATCCCCTTCGCGCAATTCCTCCGTCTCCGCCGCATCTGCTCTCGGGATGAGGCTTTTCATTCCAGGACGAGGGAGATGTCCTCCTGTTTTAAAGGAAGGGGCTTCCCTTCCTCCACTATCAACTCTGCTCTCAAACGCATCTCCCCCATTTCACGTACATCTGCTTTTACTCCATCCTCCCGCCACCCCACTAGGAATAGGGTTCCCCTGGTCCTCACCTACCACCCCACCAGCCTCCGGGTCCAACGTATTATTCTCCGTAACTTCCGCCACCTCCAACTGGATCCCACCACTGAGCACATCTTTCCCTCCCCGCCTCTCTCTGCATTCCGCAGGGATCGCAACTCCGCAGGGATCCCTACGCAACTCCCTTGTCCATTCGTTCCCCCCCATCCCTCACCACTGATCTCCCTCCTGGCACTTATCCGTGTAAGCGGAACAAGTGCTACACATGCCCTTACACTTCCTCCCTTACCACCATTCAGGGCTCCAAACAGTCCTTCCAGGTGAGGCAACACTTCACCTGTGAGTCGACTGGGGTGATATACTGCGTCTCGTGCTCCCGATGTGGCCTTTTATATATTGGCGAGACCCGACGCAGACTGGGAGATCGCTTTGCTGAACATCTACGCTGTGTCCGCCAGAGAAAGCAGGATCTCCCAGTGGACACACATTTTAATTCCACATCCCATTCCCATTCTGACATGTCTATCCACGGCCTCCTCTACTGTAAAGATGAAGCCACACTCAGGTTGGAGGAACAACACCTTATATTCCGTCTGGGTAGCCTCCAACCTGATGGCATGAACATCGACTTCTCTAACTTCCGCTAAGGCCCCACCTCCCCCTCGTACCCCATCTGTTACTTATTTTTATGCACACATTCTTTCTCTCACTCTCCTTTTTCTCCCTCTGTCCCTCTGAATATACCTCTTGCCCATCCTCTGGGTGCCCCCCCCCCGCCCCGCTTGTCTTTCTCCCCGGACCTCCGGTCCCATGATTCTCTCATATCCCCTTTGCCAATCACCTGTCCATCTCTTGGCTCCATCCCTCCCACTCCTGTCTTCTCCTATCATTTTGGATCTCCCCTTCCCCGTCCCACTTTCAAATCCCTTACTCACTCTTCTTTCAGTTAGTCCTGACGAAGGGTCTTGGCCTGAAACGTCGACTGTACCTCTTCCTACAGATGCTGCCTGGCCTGCTGCGTTCACCGGCAACTTTGATGTGTGTTGCTTGAATTTCCAGCATCTGCAGAATCCCTGTTGTTAGGCCCTAGTTCTACCTGTTCGGCATAGGTGTGACAGAGAGACAGAAAGGTGTTAACATGGGGGACCCCAGATGCTGGGGTGAGCCTTCTCAAGGTCATAAACACAAATACCACCATCAACCAATACATTCTCCTTTAGTCCGAGAGAGTCCTGCTACTCAGTTAACTTCAGTAACACGTTTGCAGTCTGTTCGATGTAGTTCGAAGTTTAGTGTGATGTTCCTGCCCTTCTCTCCTATCTAGGCCGGCCTTGGTTTGCTTGCATTGTTTTTCCTGCTCTCGTTTCCGGTGCCCATCCACCCATTCACGCTCCATTTTTAGCGTCTCCCAACCTTTGGCGTTCCTTCTGCAGTACATACCCCATCCCAATCTCACATGCAGTTTTCCTCCAACTTGCTAATAATATACTGTTCCTCTTTACATCTGCCTTTTCCTTCCTTTCCCATTTCAACAATTTCCACTTCTTTCCACAGTTCTTTTTCCATATCGAATTTACTGCTTGTTCTCATGAGGTAATATCCCAGGTTGCCCCTCCCCCCCCCAGTGGCCACATTTTGTTCCCCAATTTCTTATTCAGCGCTGCACTCACTATTCATAAATCTTTTTCCTTGTCTGGAAACTCTCACGCATATTGTGTAGGGCTTCTCCTGGCCCACTCATGTCAATCGACTGCAATTGACCCATGTTCTCTAAGTAATTTACCCAGCATGTCTGCCTCCTGCCCACTTAGTAAAATTTACCCGGTACTGCCTCCTGTCCACTCAGTAAAATGTTGCCTTCCTTATACGAGTCTCCGGACAGATTTTTTCCCAATCCCGTCAAGGTATGAGATCAGCCTTGGGCGAGGGACAGTACCTCCAAAGGAACTAACGGAGAGCGACAAAAGGTAAAATACCTATTGGACGCCCGGTTGGTCTCTGCAGTCCCCAGAGTGGTCCAGCCACTTACTCAGCCTGTCTGCTTGGCACTCCCTATATTGGGATCCTGTTCGTGACACCAAATGATAAAGTTGAATCTGAATAAAACTTGGGACACCAGCTTCTTATTGTCTCCACAGTTTATTGCATATTCTCCTGCAGGATGTTTGAGACCCAGTTGTCAAAGGGAAGGCATGTAAGCACTGCCACCATCTGAAAAGTGGACTGACTTAGTCGGGTTACAGCCATATACTTATATATAGTAAGCCGCATACATTACTCTCGCAAGACGTTATTTGAACTGGTACGCCAACCAAGTCTGTTGGTGCAAAACTTAATTACTTAGATAAGAGAGTTTGCTAAATAAAGTTTTTAAACGAGAACTGAGTGTCCTCATAATCTAATCTAAAAAAATCTAATCTAATCTAATCTAACTACAGACGGATGTACTGTCCAGTATTTACCAGTTATTCTCTTTGCAAAGCCATGACTTAATTACAGACAGATGTTCATTCCTGTCCTTATCAGTGAGTCCTCCTCCCTTTACTCAAACGAGGGTACAATGTATAATGTTATCAACTAATGAGAGTACAATGTATAATGTTATCAGCTCTCAGTCTGTCTCTCTGCAAGCTGCAGAGAACTAGTAATGAGCCTGTCTTAGCTAACCGCTGAATATAGAGTTTACTTCAGTTAAAAAAATTCCTATTCAGTCCCAATTATTCTTTCAACCAGAGGTTACATAGGTTCAAAATGATTTTTTTATATATATCCTCAATTCCTCAGAAGGATTCAGGGGAAATATTTATGTACAATATAGAAACTGGTGTTACCTGTGTGTGTTGTGGTGATGCAAACGTTTCTGCAGAATTTACAAGTGGGATGAAGTGGAGTGATACTTGGAAATCTGGCTTTTTAAAGCAACATTTAGCAAGCAAACCACATGGACAATGTTCAAAATCTCTGGTAAGAAATTCCTTCATCACCAGTAACAGGCCTGCTAACATAGGTTGTGTGAGAGTGCAGGTGAACTTGATCGAACCCAGAGGATATCAAAGTTCTTATCGACAGAGAATTGCGAGCTGTTAAAATGAATAACTCTCTATATAAAATTCACTGTGCACGTGTTGTCACTGGGTAAAAAAAATGCACAGTTCGAGATTTATGTGCACACTGGTCATTACAAATTGGAGAGGACATTGGTGGGAAGGTGGGGCGACCTTCAGTGTCCCTGATGCCCTCACCAACAAGATGTGCATCCAGCTGCAGCTTGTAACCCTGCACTTTAAGGAGTTGGAACTTGAAATGGATGAATTCCAGATCATCTGGCAGTCAGAGGGGGTTATAGATATGACATGAAAAGAGGTGAGTTACACCCAAGGTGCAGGACACAGGAAACTGGGTGAGAGTCAGGAAGGGGAATGAGTTTAAATAGCCATCGCAGAGTACTCTTGTTGCTATCCCGCACAACAGCAGGTGGACCACTTTAGAAACTGTTGGGGGGATTACCTGGCAGAGGAAAGTCAGAGGCATGATAGGGGATTCGTTAGTTAGGGGAACAGAACAAGAGGGGACTAATATCCCAGTGGTAAGGCTTGCTAGTGCTCGCGTGGGGGGAGGGGGTGATGTGGTTAAAATAAGTTGTAGGAGGAATGGGAGCCAGAATGACAGAACAGATAGTGGAGAGGGTGAATTGAATTGAATTGACTTTATTCCATACATCCTTCATATACATGAGGTGCAGAAATCTTAACGTTACGTCTCCCTCTAAATGTGCAATGTGTAATTTATAATAACTTATAATAAATAGTTTGTACATAGGACAGTCAATTGTATCAGCATGAATTAATCAGTCTGATGGCCTGGTAGAAGATGATGTCCCGGAGCCTGTTGGTCCTTTTGCTGTGGTACCGTTTCCTGGATGGTAGCAGCAGGAACAGTTTTTGGTTGTGGTGAATTGTGTCCCCAATACCCTTTGGGGCCTTTTTACATACTTGGCTCTGTAAATGTCCTGAATAGTGGAAAGTTCACATCTACAGATGTGCTGGGCTGTCTGCACCACTCTCTGCAGGTTCCTCCGATTAAGGGAAATACAGTTCCCATACCAGGCAGTGATGCAGCCGGTCAGGATGTTCTCAATTGTGTCCCTGCAGGAAGTTCAGGATTTGGGGCCCCATCCCAAACTTCTTCAACCGTCTGAGGGGAAAGAGGTGCTTTTTTCACAACACAGCCGGTACGTACAGACAATGTGAGATCCTCGGTGATGTTTATGCCAAGGAACTTAAAGCTGTTCACCCTCTCAACCCCAGATCCCTTGATGTCAATAGGGGTTAGCCTGTCTCCATTTCTCCTGTTGTCCACAATCAGCTCCTTTGTTCTTGTGACAATGAAGGAGAGTTTGTTTTCTTGACACCAGTCAGATGTTGTTCAGACCTCAGATAGAGTCAGCAATCAAACGGTTGAGCATGGTGCGATGAATGTGTTGAGATTCTAAATTGGAGAAAGGTCAATTTTGATGGTATCAAAGGATCTGACAAGTGTGGTTTGGGACAGGCTGTTTTTTGGCAAAAGAATACTTGGTATTTGGGAGGACTTCAGAAGTGAAAGTTTGAGGGTGTAGAGTTTGTATGGGCCTGCCAAATTAAAAATTGAAAGGTAACTGGCGCAGGGAACCTTGGTTTTCAAGAGATATTGATGCCCTGGATATTTTGTTCCTCTAAATGCCTCAGACTGTTAGTCAATGCTGAAAAACATTTAAGCTGTCTAATGCAACTACCTGCACCGGGACCATCGCCCTCCATACCCCTACCATCTAGGCTCCCATCCAAACGTATCTTAAATGGTGAAACTGAGCTTATATTCACCACTTGTGCTGGCATCTCATTCCACACTCTCTTGACCATTTCAGTAAAGAGCTTTTCCAAACGTTCCCCTTAAATTTTCACCTTCCCCACTTACCAATGAACTTGGTTGTCATCTCACCCAACCTCAGTGGAAAGAGCTGCTTGCATTAACCCTATCTATACCCTCATAATTTTGTATACTGCTAACAAATTTTCAATGTATAATTTCCTTGTTTATGTTTAGAGCCTTTTTTAGGTGTATAAGATGATGAGGGGCATTGTTCGTGTGGATAGCCAGAGGTTTTATTCCCAGGGCTGAAATTGCTAATACGAGGGGCATTGTTTTAAGGTGCTTGGAAATAGATACTGAGGGGATGTCAGGGTAAGTTTTTTTTTACACAGAGAGTGGTGGGTGCGTGGACTGCACTGCCGGCTAATTTGCATTTGATTGTTTCAGTTACTGTGGGGCCAGGCACCCATGCAGCCAGCAGGAACATGGAATAATACCAATGGAGAGAGTCAAGCTGAGCCAGGACACAGGTTGGAGATGGCAGAAATGCCCCATTCTTATACAGACAGGAAGAGCATCAGAGAATTTGATGGTCGTTCCAGATACCAGTTCTGTGCCCACTCAGAAGATGATTTCTCTCTCCAACTTAGGTTGAACTTCACTGTAACAGTGTGATGTCAGATCACACCTTGACAACTCAAGTGATCTCATCTGAAATGTTGTCCAACACCCATTGATGGATTTTGTAAATCTTTTTACAGGTTAAAAGTGACAAGGAATTTGTCTACGGTAATCCAGAACACAACACACAAGTTTTGCTGTCTCTGTCCAGACATTTAAGAAGTGGACCAAGGGATTCACTCGATCATCTGACCTACTGACTTGCCCATAATTTTACACAGGGGAGAGGCTATTCATCTGTTCAGACATTGGGAATGGATTCACTCGGTCATCTCAACTGAAGGTACATCAGCAGTTCACACAGGGCAAGGCCATTAATCTGTTCTGTGGGTGAGAAGGGATTCAGTCGGTCTTCCCACCTGTGGACACACCAGTCAGTTCATACTGGGCAGAGGTTGGTTATCTGCTGAATTTGTGGTGAAAGATTCACTCGGTCATCTGGCCTCATGGCTCACCAGCGAGATCACACTGCAGAGAGGCCGTTCACCTGCTCATACTGTGGGAAGGGATTCACTCAGTCATTTAATCTGCAGGTACATCAGAGAGTTCACACTGGAGAGAAGCCATTCACCTGCTCGGACTGTGGGAAGGGATTCTCTTGCTCATCCCAACTGAAGGTGCATCAGTCAGTTCACACTGGGGAGAGGCCGTTCACCTGCTCAGACTGTGGGAAGGGATTCACTTTGTCATCTCGATTACTGAGACACCAGTCAGTTCACACCGGAGAGTGGCCATTCACCTGCTCAGTCTGTGGGAAGGAATTCACTGAATCATCTCAACATAAGGTACATCAGAGAGCTCACACAGGGGAGAGGCCATTTACCTGCTCAGTCTGTGGGAAGGAATTCATTAGGTCATCTATTCTGAAGGTACATCAGCGAGTTCACACTGGAGAGAGGCCATTCACCTGCTCAGACTGTGGAAAGGAATTCACTTTGTCATCAGAACTGAAGGCACATCAGTGAGTTCACACAGGGGAGAGGCCATTCACTTGCTCAGACTGTGGGAAGGGATTCACACGGTTCGCTATCTTACAAGCACACCAGTCAGTTCACACTGGGGAGAGGCCGTTCACCTGCTCAGACTGTGGGAAAGGATTCACTCCGTCATCTAAACTGAAGGTACATCAGCGAGTTCACACTGCAGAAAAGCCTTTCACCTGCTCAGTCTGTGGGAAGGGATTCACTCAATCATCTCAACTACAGAGACACCAGAGAGTTCACACTAGGTAGAGGCCAATCTCCTGTTTAGACTCTGGGAAGAGATGCTCTCAGCCAAACCAACCAAATGTGCATCATTGTTCACACTGAGGGGAGGCTGTACACCTGCTGTGAATGTGGGAAAGGATTCATTCAGTTATCTAACCTTCAGCTGGCAGCTTAATATAGGGGGAAATAGCCGCCCAGCCCGGCCAAGCTTAAGAAATCTTGTTTGGGTGGATGCTGCATGATGTGTCCCCTGTTACAAATCAGTACTCTGAAATAACAAATGGTACACAATATGTGATTAAACGATTCAGCTTTATAATTCTTTCTTTGACTACAGGGTTAGTGAAGTAAACAAAAAAATCAAGGGCCCACTCTCTCCATTCGTGTCTTCTCATCTCTCCCTGGCAAAATACCATGAAAATCTCTCTTCCAGACTCACAAGAAAGAACAACATTTCTGTCATTGGATAGTGCCGCATTCCAAAACCCTGTTATCTCGAGTCGTAACCTAAACATTGCTGCTACAGAAAAAACATTACCTCAGAAGTGAAACATTACAGAGAGGCCATTACATTAGCAGTGAAACCTTGCAGCGTATTACACTTATGACACACTACTGGGTTCACACCGGGGAGAAAGTTTCAATAAGCTGCATGCTGGATATTTGTCCATCACAGTTGCTGAAAACAATTTTGAGAGTGACTGTCGGTGCTGAACTCTGCAATTATTGCTGCTGCTCACCACACCCAGTTCTGCACCCTGGTCACTGGGCATGGGAGGAGTTTCTTCTGCTGCATATTCACCTTTAATAGGACTGGAGTTTAATATTCTGGATCTGAGACAAATAAATCAGTTCTATTTTGAACTCTGTCTCCAGTATTTAGTGAATTTATAACACACCTAGTGTACAGTAGAGAGTCAACTCAGGCCAGCTGGACCCTACCAGTAATTCTGTTCCATGACAGTCCTTTGAAATCCTCCCCTGTTGTTCATCTCTTGCTCCCCCTGTGCTGATGGGTTCCAAACAGTCACCACTCTGTGGGTGAAGAGGTTTCCTTTGAATTCTCTGGAAATTGACGAAGTCGAGCTGACTGCAGTTCTGTCTGAGATGTTCTTCGCCTCTGAAATCTCTGGGCTGAGGAAGAATGACATTGGGAGTTAACCTCCTTATTCAGGGCTCATTTCCACATTATGGGTCATTTTCCCTGCTTCTAAAGGATTGCTTGCAAACACAACTCCTGACCTCCAAAGACTGAAATCAGAATGGGAAACCATCAGTTGGATGTTTAATGAAGCAGGGGCCGAAACCAGAGGCGGGTCTGCACAGGGCAGAGTTTGGGGCTTTGGATCAATGTCAGGGTAAGAATGTATGATGAGGAGAAGGGAATCAGCAGCCAGGCGTGGCAACGAATGACAGAGTAGCAACATTTAGAAGCTAATTGGCAAAGAAAATAATTTGTATGATGACACAAACAATGCCTGTTGTGAGGTGCTGCAGTGGTCGAGGAACATGTATGTGTTGGGATGATTTTATCTATTGAGGGAGTTGTTCCAGTAATAATATATCTGGACGGTTATTTTAGATTATCCTATCTGTAATAATGTATTGATTATCATGTAAATTGTGAGATACTGTCCCTATCTGGATCAGGCCTGAATTTATTGTGCCTTAATGAAGTTACGGTTGTCATTCATAAGTTTGTGTGTTAAAGCAAGATTTTGGTGAAATATATTTGCCACTTGATTGTACCTGCATAAGTAATCAGATTGAGTTAAACTGCTGCAGGATCCTGGAATGCGTTGGATAGTGTCTGGTTTCTCTCGGCATTTTCTGTATTTATTGCCTTGTTTGTTTGTATTTCATGTATTTTCGATTTTTTTTCATATTGTTGACCACCTTGTCCTATATTTCTGCAAGGAACCCCTCTGTTTCTGGGAAGAGGTCTCCAACTCTCAGTCAGGTGCTCGATGCTTCCTTGTCAACATCTTGTCTGCTCAGGTCATTGGGATGTCTCCCATGGAGGGTCGTACTCATTCCACTGGTTAATGTTTTCTTCCATAGTGATGATTCATTTCTGAGTTAGCCTCTCATTTAAGTTTTCTGGTCTGTATTTCTTACCACGATGGCATATACACACATGGAGCAATGAATACTGTTCATTTTTGATGAAAATATATACTTTGAAGTTTTATCTGGACTTGTGTGATTTTTTTTTTCATGTGTGTTATTCCCCTTCCTCCTCCTGTCCGAGGTAGTGTTAATCTAACTGAGTCTGAGTGTAAATAGTCTTTTCTAAAGCTGTCATTTCAGTTCTGGATCTTTGTTAATTTTACTGATTGAAATGGGACAAAGATATTTTTATATATAAAAAAGTCAATGTCGGTATTGATGAAAGTGTTTATTGCCTTTGTTGTATTTGTTAACTATTGAGCTCTGTTTGGCAGGTTTTTTTAAGCCTTGAACTGAATTTTGACAAAGGTTCTCCCTATTTCGCACTACTTTCTATTTTCTTTGCTTGTTGATATTCCAGATACGTGGGTGTCAAGAGTCCCGATGAAGGGTCTTGGCTGGAAATGTTGATTCCCATCCATAGATGCTGCCTGACGTGCTGAGATCCTTCAGCACTTTGTGTGTAGTTCTCTAGATTTCTAGCATCTGCAGGTCCACTTGTTTCCCAGATACTTACATGCTTCTTGAAAGAACAAGCTGGTGGTGGGATGTGTGGCTGTGTTGGTAAAATAGTAAATAGAATCAGTAGAAAGAGTTGGCATAAGGTTGGAATGTGTGGAATCTGTGGATAGAATTAAGGAACAGCACATGTAAAAAAAAAAAAAAAAAAAATCCCTGATGGGAATTGTACAGAGACCTCCAAACAGTAGTAAGTATGTGGTCCACAAGTTACAATGGAAGTTAGAAAATGTGTGCCAAAAGGGCAATGTTACAATAGTCATGGGGGATTGTCATGCAGGTGATTAGGAAAATTAGGATGGTGTTGGTCTCAAGAGGAGGAATTCCTCGAATGCCTACAAGATGCTTTTTTAGAGCAGTTCATGGTTGAGACCACTTGGGGATCAGCTATTCAGGACTGCGTGTTGTAATGAACCGGAATTAATTAGGTCACTTAAGTTCAAAGAAACCTTAGGGGCAAGTGATCTTAATACGATCAAATTCACCCTGACATTAGAGAAGGAGAAGCTAAAGTCAGATGTGAAATAAAGAGAATTAGAGAGGCATGAAAGAAAAATTGGTCAAAATTGATTTGAAAAGAACATGGGCAAGGATGAAAACAGAACAGCAATGGCAGTAATTTCTGGCAGCAATTCGGAAGGCACAGGATATATACAGTGGCGTGCAAAAGTTTGGGCACCCCTGGTCAAAATTTCTGTTACTGTGAATAGTTAAGCGAGTAAAAGATGACCTGATTTCCAAAAGGCATGACGTTAAATATGACACATTTCTTTAATATCTTATGCAAGATTACTTTTTTATTTCCATCTTTTACAGTTTGAAAATAACAAAAAAGGAAAAGGGCCCGAAGCAAATGTTTGGGCACCCTGCATGGTCAGTACTTAGTAACACACCCTTTAGCAAATATCACAGCTTGTAAACGCTTTCTGTAGCCAGCTAAGAGTCTTTCAATTCTTGTTTGTGTAAATTTCTGGGTTCAGCCATTGGCAGCAAAGCAGTGACTGTGGAAATTACAAATCAGAATATTATTAGAGTCACAGAGCCCAGCTGCACTGAAACAGGCCCTTTGGCCCTTCTAGTCAATGCCGACACTGAACTTATCTCTAATGTGGGGCTGAGAGGGCGGACGGGGCAGAGATGGAGGCAATAAGGGGAGGGGGTGGTCGAGTGCGGAGAGGAAAACAGAGCAGAGAGTTTATACTTAATATCTTTCAGAAAAGGTACTTGTTTGAATTTACTTGCTGCAAACCTACTATCCATACCCTGTAGTTCTCAACCAAATTATTGATTTAGATGACAAGTAGCAATGTTCAAAGTTCAAAACGAATTTTATTATCAGAGTACATATGTCACCACATACAACCCTGAGGTCATTTATCCAACAGGAACACTTAGCAAATCTATAGAATAGTAACAGGATCAGTGAAAGATCAAGTAGAGCATAGAATTCAACAAACTGTGTAAATGCAAATAAAATTAAATATCAATGAATAATGATAGCAATGGGTGTAACCCTGGGGAACATCACTAGGCACGGGCCTTGAGTCCAATAAACAGCCTCCCACCATCACTCTCTGCTTCCTACCATCAAGACAACTGTGCATCCAGTTAGCCAGCTCTCCCTGGATCCCATGTGATCTAACTTTCCACAGCAACTTATAGCCATTATTGGGACTTGGTTGCACCCAACAGTCTGAGGGATTTAGAGGAACAAATTTGTAGGGAGATTGCAGACCATGCCAAGAATCAAAGGTTGATTCAGCAACTAATTTTAACATTCCATATATTGACTGGGACTCCCATATTGTAAAAGGAGTAGATGGGGTAGAGTTTGTCAAATGTGCCCTTAATCAGTACGTAGAATTCCCGATGTAGAAGTGTGCAATAAGCTGTTAGGAAATGATCCAGGGCTGGTGACAGATATTAGTGATCATAATGCCATGAAATTCGACGTAAAAATGGAAAAGAGAGCTCTGGACCACGGGTTGAGATTCTAAATTGGAGAAAGGTCAATTTTGATGGTATCAGAAAGGATCTGACAAGTGTGGTTTGGGACAGGCTGTTTTCTGGCAAAGGAGTACTTAGTAAGTGGGAGGCCTTCAGAAGTGAAATTTTGAGTGTGTGGAGTTTGTATGTGCCTGCGAAAATAAAAGTTGAAAGGTAACTGGTGCAGGGAACCTTGGTTTTCAAGCGATCTTGAGACCCAAGGTATTTTGTTCCTCTAAATGCCTCAGACTGTTGGGTGCTACCAAGACTCATTAATGACTACAATATCATAATTTCACCCCCTGAGCTCATCTGACGTTTTTTTTAGTCGTCTGCTATTGGTTTCTGAAAGCTTCTCAAGGGTTTTTGCTCTATTTTTTGCCCTCTCTTTAGTTTTTATGTTGGCTTTGGCTTCTCATTTCAGCCACAGTTGTGTCCTCTTGCCTTTCTAATGCTTTCACTTCTTTGGGATGTATCGATCACTCAGTTCCCGAATTGCTCCCAGAAACTCCAGCCATTGCTGCTCCATTGTCACTCCTACATTTTCCCTTCCAAACAAGTTTGGCCAGCTTCTCTGTCATAGAAACATGGAGAAGTTCAGTATGGAAACAGGCTATTTGGCCCATCTAGTCAATGCCAAAAAAACATTTAAGTTGTCTAATGCAATTACCTGCACTGGGACCATCACCCTCCGTCCCCCTACCAACCAGTCTTCCATCCAAACTTCTCTTAATTGTGAAATCTGGCTCATGTTCACCACTTGTGCTGACATCTCATTCCACACTCTCACGACTATTTCAGTAAAGAGCTTTTCCAAATGTTTCTGTTTAATTTTCACCTTCCCCACTTACCCATGACATCTGGTTGTCATCCCACCCAACCCCAGTGGAAAAAGCTGTTTGCATTTACCCTATCTATACCCTCATAATTTTGTATACTTCTAACAAATCCTCAAAGCAATGTATAATTTCCTTGTTTATGTTCAGAGCCTTTTTTCAATGTATAAGATGATGAGGGACATCGATCGTTTGGATAGCCAGAGGTTTCTATCCCAGGGCTGAAATGGCTAACATGAGGGGGCATAACTTTAAGGTGCTTGGAAATAGATGTCAGGGGTAAGTTTTTTTACACAGAGAGTGGTGGGTGCGTGGAATGCACTGCTGGCTATTTTGCATTTGAGTGTTTCAGTTACTGTGGGGCCAGAAACCCATGCAGCTCATTGGGAACAGGGAATAATACCAATGGAGAGAGCCAAACTGAGCCAGGTCACAGATTGAAGATGGCAGAAATGCCCCATTCTTATGGAGACAGGAAGAGCATCAGAGAGTTTGATTGTCATTCCAGATACCAGCACTGTGCCCAGTTAGAAGATGATTTCTCTCTCCAACTTGGGTTGACCCTCACTGTAACAGTTTGATGTCAGATCACACCTTGACAACTCAAGTGATCTCATCTGAAATGTTGCCCTTCACCCACTCATGTATTTTGTAAATCTTTTTTACAGGTTAAACACAACAAGGAATTTGTCTACAGCAATCTCGAGCACAACACGCCAGTTTTGCTGTCTCTGTCCAGATATTTAAGAAGTGGAGCAAAGGATTCACTCGATCATCTGACTGACTGGCATGCTCGTCATTTTACACATTGCTCAGACAGAGGGAATGGATTCAGTTGGTCATTTCAACTGAAGGTACGTCAGCGAGTTCACACTGGAGAGACGCCATTCACCTGCTCAGACTGCGGGAAGGGATTCACTCAGTCATCCACCCTAATGGCACACAAGTCAGTTCACCCTGGGGAGAGGCCATTCACCTGCTCAGACTGTGGGAAAGGATTCACTCAGTCATCTAAACTGAAGTTACATCAGCGAGTTCACACTGGGGAGAGGCCATTCACCTGCTCAGACTGTGGGAAGGCATTCACTCAGTCATCTAAACTGAAGGTACATCAGAGAGTTCACACTGGGGAGAGGCCATTCACCTGTTCAGAGTGCGGGAAGGGATTCACTGAGTCATCTCAGCTACTGAGACACCAGTCAGACCACACTGGGAAATGGCCGTTCACCTGCTCAGTCTGTGGGAAGGGATTCACTTTCTCGTCTCATCTGAAGGTACATCAGCGAGTTCACACTGGGGAGAGGCCGTTCACCTGCTCAGAGTGTGGGAAAGGATTCTATCAGTCATCCCACCTTCAAGAACACTGGTTACTTCACACTGGGGGCCGGTCATTCATCTGCTCAGTATGTGGGAAGGGATTCCCTCGATTTTGTCAACTACTGAGCCACCAGCGAGTTCACACAAGGGAGAGGCCATTCACCTGCTCCGTGTGTGGGAAGGCATTCACTTGGTCATCCCAACTACAGAGACACCAGCGAGTTCACACTGGGTAGAGGCTGATCACCTGCTCAATCTTTGGGGAGGGATTCTGTCAGCCAAATCAATCAAATGTACATCATTGAGTTCACACTGGGGAGAGGCTGTTCACCTGCTGTGAATGTGGGAAGCGATTCACTCAGTAATCTAACTTTATGTAACTCTGGCTTCGGCTAGCAGCTTAATATAGGGGGTGATAGCCTCCCAGCCCAGACAAGTTAAGAAATCTCATTTGGATGAATGCTGCGTGATGTGTCCCCTGTTACAAATCAGTACCCCAAAATAACAAACAGTACACAATATGTGATTAAAGGAATGAGATTTAAAATTCTTACTTTGACTGTAGGGTTAGTAAAGAAAACAAAAAAAAAAAAGAAAATGGGCCCACTCTCTCCATTCACGTCTTCTCATCTCTCCCCAGCAAAAGACCATGAAATCTTTCTTCCAGACTCACAAGGAAGAACATTTCTCTTATTGGATAGCCCCGCACAACAAAACCCTGTTATCTCTAGTTGTGAACTAAACATTGCTGCTACAGAGAAACCATTACCTCAGCAGTGAAACACTGCACAGAGGCCGTTACATGAGCAGTGAAACCTTACAGCGTATTACACTTGTGACACACTACCGGGTTCACACTGGGGAGAAAGTTTCAATAAGCTGCTTGCTGGATATTTGTCCATCACCATTGCTGAATGCAATTTCGAGAGTGACTGTCGGTGCTGAACTCTGCAATTATTGCTGCTGCTCACCACACCCAGTTCTGCACCCTGGTCACTGGGCATGGGAGGAGTTTCTTCTGCTGCATATTCACCTTTAATGGGGCTGGAGTTTAATATTCTGGATCTGAGATAAATAAATCAGTTTATGTTAAACTCTGTCTCCGGTACCTAGTGAATTTATAACACCATGTGTACAGTAGAGAATCGACTCAGGCCGGCTGGACCCTGCCAGTGATTCAGTTCCACGACAGTCCTTTGAAATCCTGCCCTGTTGTTCATCTCTCGCTCTCCCTGTGCTTATGGGTTCCAAACAGTCACCACTCTGTGGGTGAAGAGGTTTCCCTTGAATTTTCTGCAGACTGAAGAAGTCAAGCTGACTGCAATTCTGTCTGAGATGTTCTGCCCCCTGAAATCTCTGGGCTGAGGAAGAATGACATTGGTCATTAACCTCCGTAATGACGACTCATTTTCACATTATGGGTCATTTTCCCTGCTTGTATAGGGTTGTTAGAAAACACCACTGTCCTCTAAAGACTGAAAGCAGAATGGGAAACCATTAGTTCAACGAAGCAAGGTCAGAAACCAGAGGCAGGTCTGCACAGGGCAGAGTTTGGGGATCTGGACGATGGACAGGTTAAGAATGTATGATGAGGAGAAGGGAATCAGCAGCGGGGAGTGGCAACGAATGACAGAGTAACAACATTTGGAAGCTGATTGAGAGAGAAAATCTTTCGGTTGTCTGACTGATGACACAAACAATGCCTGTGGTGAGGTGCTCCACTGGTCGAGGGACATGTGTGTGTTGGGAATGGTTTTATCTATTGAGAGAGCTGTTTCTGCTTGTTTATCCTGTAATATTATATCCGGATGGTTATTATGGATTGTCCTATCTGAAATAATGTATTGATTATCATATAATTTGTAATATTTTGGCTCTGAACTGGATCAGGCTTGAAATCTGATGGCTTTATGAAGTGATGGAGGGCCTTTGTGAGTCTGTATTTTAAATCAAGATTTTGGTGAATGATACTTGCCACTTGATTGTACCTTTGTTGGTAATCAGATTGACTTAAACTGCAGCAGGATCCTGGAATGTGTTGGATTGTGTCTGTTTTTTCTTATCATTTTCCGCACTTACTGCCTTGTTGTTATATGATTATGAAGACACGTAGTCCTCTTTTATTGTCATTTAGTAATGCATGCATTAAGAAATGATACATTATTTCCTCCGGTGTGATATCACAAAACGCAGGACAAACCAAGACTGAAAAAACTGACAAAACCACATAATTATAACATATAGTTACAAACAGTGTAAGAATACCATAACTTGATGAAGAAGTCCGTGAGCATAGTAAAGTTCAAAGTTTCTCAAATGTCCCACATCTCACGCAGACGGGAAAAGGAAGAAAAACTCTCCCTACCATGCCAACCACAATCTGACTCTGAGTCATGCGAAAACTTTGAGCTCTGATCAGCTCTCTGACACCGAGTACTGAGCGCCATCTCTGTCCGAACGATTTGACCTCCTTCTCGGTCGCCAAAAGCAGGCAAGGCCAGGGATTTTGAGGCCTACCCTCCGAAAGATCCCTGACCACACAGTAATGACAGCAGCAAACGGGTATTTCATAAATTTCTCCAGATGTTCCTCTGTGCTTTCACGTTCATTCTCCATCAAATCAGAGTTGTCCACGGCCCCTATTTAACAGATACAACATCATTTTTCACTAGAGGGCTGCGCACACGCCGGCGCGCCACCATCTTCTCCTCCCGCCGTGTTTGTGTGTATTTCATGTACTTTCAATTTTTTTCCCTTTTGTTAACCACCTTGTCCTGTATTTCTGCAAGGAACCCCTCTGTTTCTGGGAAGAATCCTCCAACTCTCAGTCAGGTGCTCGATGCTTCCCTGTCACCATCTGGTCTGCTCAGATCATTGGGATGTCTCCCATGGAGGGTCATACTCATTCCACTGGTTAATGTTTTCTTCCATAGTGATGATTCATTTTTCTGAGTTGTCCTCTCATTGACGTTTTCTGGTCTGTATTTCTTATCACGATGGCATACACACACCTGGAGTGCTGAATCCTGTTGATTTTTGATGAAAGTGTATACTTACAAGTTTTATCTGACTGTTGTGTTTTTTTTCATGTGTGTTAATTCTCTTCCTCCTTCTGTCCAAGGTAGTGTTAATCTAAGTGGGTTTGAGCGTAAATAGTCGTTTCTAAGGTTATCATTTCAGTTCTTATTTATCTTTAAATTTTACTGATTGAAATGGGACCAAGATATTTTTATTTTAAAAAATCAGTGTTGGTATTGATGAAAGTGTTTATTGTCTTTGTTGTACTTGTTAACTATTGAGCTGTTTGGCAGGTTTTTTTTTAAGCCTTGAACTAAATTTTGTCAAAGGTTCTCCCTACTTTGCACGACTTTCTATTTTCTTTGCTTGTTGATATTCCAGATACATGGATATCAGGAGTCCTGATGAAGGGTCTTAGATTCCCACTCATAGATGCTACCTGACATGCTGAGCTCCTCCAGCACTGTGTACGTAGTTCCCTAGATTTCTACCATCTGCAGGTCCTCTTGTTTCCCAGATACTTGTATGTTTCTTGAAAGAACAAGCCAAGAACAAGCTGGTAGTGAGGTTGTGTGGATCTGTTGGTAAAATATTAAATAAAATCTTTAGAAAGAGATGGCATAGGGTTGGAGGGTGTAGAATCTGTGGGTAGAATTAAGGAACAGCAAATGTCAAAAAAAAATCCCTGATGGGACTTGTATAGAGACCCCCAAACAGTAGTAAGTATGTGGGCCACAAATTACAATGGGAGATAGAAAGTGCGTGCCAAAAGGGCAATGTTACAATAGTCATGGGGGATTGTCATGCAAGTGATTAGGAAAATTAGTATGGTGTTGGCCTCAAGAGGAGGAATTCCTAGAATGCCTACAAGATGTTTTTTTAGAGCAGCTCGTGATTGAGCCCACTTGGGGATCAGCTATTCTGGACTGGGTGTTGTAATAATCCAGAATTAATTAGGTCACTTAAGTTCAAAGAACCCTCAAGGGCAAGTGATCTTAATACGATCAAATTCACCCTGACATTGGAGAAGGAGAAGCTAAAGTCAGATGTGGAATAAAGAGAATTAGAGAGGCATGAGAGAAAAATTGGTCAAAATTGATTTGAAAAGAACACAGGCAAGGATGAAAACAGAGCAGCAATGGCTGGAATTTCTGGAAGCAATTCGGAAGGCACAGGATATATACAGTGGCATGCAAATGTTTGGGCACCCCTGGTTAAATTTCTGTTACTGTGAATAGTTAAGCGAGTAAAAGATGACCTGATTTCCAAAAGGCATATAGATAAAGATGGCACATTTCTTGAATATTTTAAACAAGATTACATTTTTATTTCCATCTTTTACAGTTTCAAAATAGCAAAAAAGGAAAAGGGCCCAAAGTAAAAGTTTGGGCACCCTGCATAGTCGTACTTAGTAACACCCCCTTTGGCAAGTATCACAGCTTGTAAATGCTTTTTGTCACCAGCTAAGAGACTTTCAATTCTCGTTTGGGTAAATTTCTGGGTTCAGTGTTTAGTAGCAAAGCACTGACTGTGGAAATTACAAATCAGAATATTATTGGAGTCACAGAATCCAGCAGCACTGAAGCAGGCCCTTCAGCCCTTCTAGTCAATGCTGACCTGCTTTTGTTTTTACTGCCTATTTCCAACTACCTGCACCATAGCCTTCATTAAAGTACATATATGTCACCACATATAACCGTGAGATTCTTTTTTTCTACAGGAACACTTAGCAAATCTATAGAATAGCAACGGGATCAATGAAAGATCAAGTAGAGCATATAATTCAACAAACTGTGTAACTGCAAATATAATTAAATATCAATAAATAACAAGAGCAATGGTTGTAACCCTGGGGAACCCCACTGGGCCGGGCCTTGAGTCCAATAAACAGCCTCCCACCATCACTCTCTGCTTCCTACCATCAAGACAACTGTGCATCCAGTTAGCCAGCTCTCCCTGGATCCCATGTGATCTAACTTTCCACAGCAACTTACCATGCTGAACCTTGTCAAAGGCCTCACTGATGCCCATGTCGGCCACGATCCTGGGACAGAGGTGTCACTGATCAGAGGGCATAGATTTAAAGAGGACGAAGAGGTTTAGAAGGATCTGAAGAGGAGATTTTTCACTCAGAGAGTAGCTGAAATCTGGAACACACTGCCCGAGGTGGTGGTGGAGACAGGTCCCTTCACAACATTACGAAGTGGATGAGCATTGAAACTGCCGAGATACAGTCGGCTATGAACCGAGTGCTGATAAATGGGACCAGTGTAGACAGTGAGTGGATGGTCAGAACAGGTATGGCCGGCCAAAGGCCTGTTTCCATTCTGTCTGATCCACCACTCCGGACATGACAAATTAACGATGGTGGCACCGCAAGGCATTGATTTCACAACCCCTCACCCCTCTCCAACCTGAAATAAACCAGACTGAACCCCTTTGTCACCACTGTGAATATCTGTTTCTGTCAAGGTAACATACAAATTGGTCACTTCTGCTAAACAACTGGCAATTGATGAAGTCCCGTGTCATCTTCCATTAACGTTGCTTCCTTACAGCAAAACTAACCCTCTCACTGTGTCAGAATCAGTGATTAAATCCGACACCAAACACTGTGTTTTCATTCCTGCACATTGTAACTTGAACCATCTCACCAAGGGTCTGATGGAGACACAACCTCTGCCTTCTGCACATGTGATCACATCTCCCCTGATTCTGACATTTCAAATACCCTCAGAATGGTTTTCTGATTCAATCTGAAGGTTATGGTACATTCAGCTCATCGTCAGACCTGACAAACCATGTCTTCCCACAGCTGGTTCCACCTGTTGGTGTGTCCTCTTTCCTCCACCTCCAGGGAAGCTGCATCTCAACACAAACTCCTCACTTGAGACGACTGTCTGTACCCGTGACACAGGAAATCACATCACTGTCACTCTCCTGATACCATCCGGGAAGCGGTACAGCAACATAAAAGCCAGGACCAACAGGCTCCGGGACAGCTTCTTCCACCAGGCCGTCAGACTGATGAACTCACGCTGACTTGAGTGTCCTCTATATTACATTGTCTGTTTTATTTATTATAAACTGTTATAAATTACTATGATTGCACGTTGCACATTAGACAGCTTCTGTACCCCTCCACCCCTGTTAAAACTCTCTGCTCAGCCCCTTCCCTATTCCCTTTCAGACTCCCGATGTGCCAGCAGATCCGAATTCACCGTGTGGACATTTCTACCCCACAGGAGGCTGTACAAACCCGTGTCCTTCTCTGATGCACAGCTCAGTGACCCCAATCCCTGTCTGCACTCGCAGCCCATGACGGTGACAGCTGTCCTAGACTCTGTAACTCACAATCTTGTAACACAATCTTGTTCATAGCAAGTTTAGACAGTCATTAATATGAAGAGAGAATTGTTGTTTCCTGAAGGGACAGGCGAGCGAAGCTGTCTGATCCAATTCACCAGATGTTCCAGTGTTTACAAGTTAATTTGTCCCGGGACCCACACCCACACCCACTGTCCCTTCGCCCCAAACCCCCTGCAGAACCACAAGGAATTGATCCACGGCCCGGGCTCGGTCACAAAGTGAAAACCGGGGCTGAGGAGAGCCCGGAGACAAACACCCCGCTGCCCACTCCACCAACAACACGGCACAGCCGGACACATCTCACAACACCGGATCCGGTCCCGATGAAACCCGAATTTAATTTTGTTGTTCCAGATCGGACCCAACAAAAGGTGTTTTAAAATTGAAGCGCTCCCCTTCACGTGACGTCACACATCAGCACCCCCCCCCCCCACGCGCCTGACGTCACCCATGGTCTCCCCGTAACTGTATCTGCTGTCACGAGCATGGTGCCTTACGTCACACACGCGCTGCTGTGCTCGAGCTTCTTCGGTTTAATGGCTGAGCTGCTGAGCACGAGCCTGAAATGTCGACTGTACCTCTTGCTAGAGATGCTGCCTGGCCTGCTGTGTTCACCAGCAACTTTGATGTGTGTTGCTTGAATTTCCAGCATCTGCAGAATTTCTCGTGTTTATGTTTTTAAAAAGACATGTTGAGGTGAGTTTAACAGGTGTCATTTGTTCATTAGCATAGCCAACGTTATTTAAACTACACAAACACGAGGAAATCTGCAGATGCTGGAATTTCAAGCAACACACACAGGCTGGCTGCTGAGGAGCTACGCTATTGATGTCCTACGTGATGAGGCCGAACTCCTTGTAGACTTGCTTAAAGTTGTAATAGAATAAACATGATAATATAATATAAGTACATATTTTAAAGTCACATTTTCTGCATATACCCAACTTGGTTCACAGATTAGACAAAATGACTAAACAAAGTATTACATACACCCTTGGAGGTCGACCAGGGGTGGGGGTGGATATGGGGTTGCGGGGGGCACTGGCGCTACCTCCCTGAAATGAGTTTTGCAGGGTGCGATGTCTGTCATTACCGGTTGAACCAGGGAGCCCAGTCTCTGAAAAAGGGGGTGGACTGTCCGGGACTGAGATGAGGGGAAGTGTCTCCACTCTGAGGGTGATGAATGTCTGTAAATCCTCACCACAGAGGGCGGTGAAGACTCAGTGATCGTCCTCACATAAAACAGAGACCGGCAGATGAGTGGAGACCGAAGGCATCGAGGAAATGAGGATCGGACAGAAACATGTGGCTGAGATGGGAGAGCAGCCATCATCTTGTTGATGGTTAGAGGGGCTGAATGGCCACCTCCTGCTGTTTCTCACTTGGTGTTTCAGTGCTGCTGTCATAGTCATGTCATAGTCATACTTTATTGATCCCGATAAATAATTAAATAGTAATAACACCATACATAGTTCAATAGTGATATGTAAATTATGCCAGGAAATAAGTCCAGGACCAGCCTATTGGCTCAGGGTGACTGACCCTCCAAGGGAGGAGTTGTAAAGTTTGATGGCCACAGGCAGGAATGACTTCCTATGGTGCTCTGTGTTGCATCTCGGTGGAATGAGTCTTATCAAGTCTCACGAGGATGTTATCAGAAAAGTGGATGAAGACAAGGCATTGGATGTTGTCGACATGGCCTTTAGCAAGGCACTTGACAAAGTCTCATATGGGAGTTTGGTCTAGAAGGTGCAGTCACTCAGCATTCAAGATGAGATAGTAAATTGGATGAGACACTGTCTTTGGGAGAAGCCAGACTGTGGTAGCAGATTGTTGCCTCTCTGACTGGAGGCCTGTGACTAGTGGTGTGCCACAGGGATCAGTGCTGGATCTGTTGCTGTTTGTCATCTATGTCAGATATCTGGATGACAGTGTGGTTAACTGGATCAGCAAATTTGTGGATGACAGCAAGATTGGTGGTGTAGTGGACAGCGAGGAAGACTATCATGGCTTGCAGTGCAATCTGGACTCACTGGAAAAATGGGCTGAGAAACAGAAAATGGAATTTAATGCAGACAAGTGTGAAGTGTTGCATGTTGGTAGGAACAAGGTCTTACACAGTGACTGGTCGGGCACTGAGGAGTGATGTAGAAGAAAGGGGTCTGGGAACACAGGTCTGTAATTCACTGAAAGTAGCGTCAGAGTTAGATAAGGGACAGAAGGAAAGATTTTGGGACATTGGCCTTTATAAACGCAAGTACTGACTACAGAAGATGGATGTTATGTTGACTTTGTAGAGGACATTGGTGAGGCCTAATTTGAAGTATTGTGTGCAGTTTTGGTCACCTACCTACAGGGAAGATGTGAAAGAGGTTGAAAGAGTTCAGAGAAAATTCACAAGGATGTTGCCACGTCTGGAGGACTTGGGTTATAAGGAAAGAGTGAACAGGTAAGGACTTTATTCCTTGGAACATAGAAGATTGAGGGGAGATTTGATGGAGGTGTACCACAATTATGAGGGGTATACATAGGGTCAATGCAAGCTGGCTTTTACCACTGAGATGAGGTGGGACCACAACCAGAAGCCATGAGTGAAAGGTGAAACGTTAAGGGGAACATGAGGGGAAACTTCTTCACACAGATCGTCATCTGGGTGTGGAATGAGCAGCCAGCACAAGTGGCGAATGTGAGCTCAATTTCAACATTTAAGAGGTGTGTGTAGGTACCTGGATGGCAGAGATATGGGAGTCGAAAGTTTAAATAGTTCAGCACAAATTAGATAGGCCGAAGGGTCTCTTTCTGTGTTGTACTTTTCTATGACTGTGACAAGAAGCTTAAATAATACTAATATTCACTAATTCCTTTTAACAGACCAACCACTCATCTCAGCAGCAAATTTTTATATGGCGTTTAAACTGTGGCACTTTAAATTAACAGTGCGTAAAAGAAAATCCCGGCTGCAGGTCAACAAAGGCTATTTGTGTGAGAGTGTTTCAGTTACTGTGGAACGAGACACCCATGTAGCTCAGTGGGAACAGGGAATAATACCAATGAGGAGAGTCAAACTGAGCCAGGTCACAGATTGGGGATGGCAGAAATGCCCCATTCTTATAGTGACAGAATAGCATCAGAGAGTTTCATTCCAGATACCATTTAATTCCAGATACCAGCACTCTGCCCAGTTAGATGATTTCTCTCTCCAACTTGCGTTGACCCTCACTGTAACAGTGTGATGTCAGATAACACCTTGACAACTCAAGTGATCTCGTCTGAAATGTTGTCCTTCACCCATTAATGGATTTTGTAAATCTTCTTACAGGTTAAAAATGACAAGGAATTTATCTACAGGAATCTCAAACACAACATGCCAGTTTTGTTGTCTCTGTCCAGATATTTAAGTGGAGCAAAGGATTCAATCGATCATCCTTCCTGCTCAGACTGTGGCGGGGGTGGTGGTGGGGGGATTCACTCAGTCATCTGACTGACTGGCATGCCTGTCATTTGACACATGGGGAGAGGCCGTTCACTTGCTCAGACTTTTGGAATGGATTCATTCGGTTATCTCACCTGAAGTTACATCAGTTTGGGCAATGGCATTCACCTGTTCTGTGGGTGAGAAGGGATTCAGTCGGTCTTCCTACCTGCTAGCATGGAGATGACTGCAGTTATTGAAGAATGTGCACATCTCAGCCTGTTACGTTGCTAGAAATCCTTTGCACACTGAACAAAGAGAACGAAGATACAGAAAGGATCACTGACTCAAGACCCATTCAGCTTTTCATCACTATCAACTGGTACGAATATTGTTGCTGAGGGCTTGAGTATAGTTCTAAAAATAAGAGAGAAGTATAACATAGCAAAGACGAGTGGGAAGACGGAGGATTGGGAAACATTTAAAGGGCAACAGAAGGTAACTAAAAAGGCAATACGTGGAGAAAAAATGAGGTACAAAGGTAAACTAGCCAAGAATATAAAGGAGGATAGTAAAAGCTTCTTTACGTATGTGAAAAGGAGAAAGATAGTTAAGACCAAAATTGGGCCCTTGAAGACAGAAGCAGGTGAATTTATTATGGGAAACAAGGAAATGGCAGATGAGTTGAACAGGTAACACACATCAAAGTTGCTGGTGAATGCAGCAGGCCAGGCAGCATCTCTAGGAAGAGGTACAGTCGACGTTTCAGGCCGAGACCCTTCGTCAGGACAGGAGTTGAACAGGTACTTTGGATCTGTCTTCACTAGGGAAGACACAATCTCCCAGATGTAATAGTGGCCAAAAGACCTAGCGTAATGGATGATTTGAAGGAAATTTATATTAGGCAGGAAATGGTGCTGGATAGGCTGTTGGGTCTGAAGGCTGATAAGTCCCCGGGACCTGATGGTCTGCATCCCAGGGTACTTAAGGAGGTGGCTTTAGAAATTGTGGACGCAGTGGTAATCATTTTCCAATGTTCTATAGATTCAGGATCAGTTCCTGTGGATTGGAGGGTGGCTAATGTTGTCCCTTTCTTCAAGAAGGGAGGAAGAGAGAAAACAGGAAATTATAGACCGGTTAGCCTGACGTCGGTGGTGGGAAAGACACTGGAGTCAATTATAAAAGATGAAATTACGACACATCTGGATAGTAGTAACAGGATCGGTCTGAGTCAGCATGTATTTACGAAGGGGAAATCGTGCTTGACTAATCTTCTGGAATTTTTTGAGGATGTAACTATGAAAATAGACAAGGGAGAGCCAGTGGATGTAGTGTACCTGGACGTTCAGAAAGCCTTTGATAAAGTCCCACATAGGAGATTAGTGGGCAAAATTAGGGCACATGGTATTGGGGGCAGAGTACTGACATGGATTGAAAATTGTCTGGCTGACTGAAAAGAGTAGTGATTAACGGCTCCCTTTCTTAATGGCAGGCGGTGACCAGTGGGGTACCGCAGGGTTCAGTGCTGGGACCGCAGCTGTTTACAATATATATTAATGATTTAGATGAGGGAATTAAAAGTAACATTAGCAAATTTGTCGTTGACACAAAGCTGGGAGGCAGTGTGAAATGTGAGGAGGATGCTATGAGAATGCAGGGTGACTTAGACAGGCTGGGTGAGTGGGCAGATGCAGTTTAATGTGGATAAATGTGAGGTTATCCACTTTGGTGGTAAGAACAGGAAGGCAGATTATTATCTAAATGGAGTCAAGTTAGGAAAAGGGGAAACACAATGAGATCTAGGTGTTCTTGTACATCAGTCACTGAAAGCAAGCATGCAAGTACAGCAGGCAGTGAAAAAAGCTAATAGCATGCTGGCCTTCATAACAAGGGGAATTGAGTATAAGAGCAAAGAGGTCCTTCTGCAGCTGTACAGGGCCCTGGTGAGACCACACCTGGAGTACTGTGTGCAGTTTTGGTCTCCAAGTTTGAGGAAGGACATTCTTGCTATTGAGGGAGTGCAGCGTAGGTTCACAAGGTTAATTCCCGGAATGGCGGGACTGTCATATGTCGAAAGCTTGGAGCGACTGGGCTGGTATACTCTGGAATTTAGAAGGCTGAGGGGGGATCTTATTGAAACATGTAAGATTATTTGGGGATTGGACACGCTGCAGGCAGGAAGCATGTTCACGCTGATGGGTGAGTCCAGAACCAGAGGCCACAGTTTAAGAATTAGGGGCAGGCCATTTAGAACAGAGTTGAGGAAAAACTTTTTCACCCAGAGAGTGGTGGATATATGGAATGCACTGCCTCAGAAGGCTGTGGAGGCCAAGTCTCTGGATGCTTTCAAAAAAGAGATGGATAGAGCTCTTAAAGATGGTGGAATCAAAGTTTATGGGGATAAGGCAGGAACTGGGTACTGATCGTGGATGATCAGCCATGATCACAGTGAATGGCGGTGCTGGCTCGAAGGGCCGAATGGCCTACTCCTGCACCTGTTGTCTAAATGTCTGAACTGCTGTGAATAAGGCATAACAATTTTCAATTTTTGTTCTATTACACAATAAAAGTGAAGAGATTTGCATCCTTATACCTTGGTCATCAAGTAACAGAGACTCTGGCTTGATGCCCCTGTGTGTAATTCCATTGTTGTGAAGATATTCCTGAAAGTAGGCAAAGACAAATATAAATCAGGTATTCTGAATTTACATCTTTTTCTAATTCTCCAAGCCCACAAAATATCAATTGTACAAATGGAACAGGTTTCTGGCAGAATTAGTCAGATACAATTGCTGGACAATCGGTTCAGAGAATATTTTGTGACTTAATCTGGGTGCACACCAGACTTCCAGTGCCGATATGAAAGTTGAGTATTAAGGCTGGCCTGGAAGAATGATGAAACTTCTGAAGATGCTTTGGGAGGTCACCCATCCATGAACAGCATTTTACTGTCAAAGGGAACTATGGTGAGCTCCAAAATTGATCTCATTTGAAAATTGGGACAAAGCACTGTTAACCTCCTTACTGCTGGTTATAGTGCTAGTTCAATTCTGGCAGACAAAGCTCTTCGAGAGCAAACATGGGCAGGTCAATCCATCTATGATCATGCTCAGTAATGCACGTCGAAATAGAGAAAACTGCTGCTGCACGTCATAAACACTCACTTAAAACAAAGGGATAAATGATGAGGAGCACTTACCACTCCTGCTATCAGCTGCTGGAAAAACCCATCAGCATCTGCCTCGGGCATCCCCACGTCAGGCTCTGTGGGAAGGCAGATCACATTAATCAAAGGCTGAACTTGGGATCAGTTCGCAAATCATTAATATTGTCTGAAATTATGTCATTTTACATCACGCTTAAACTTAATCCCAAATCCCAGGCCTCATTTCACTGAGGTGCCCAAGTAGATGGATTCTCCAACATGCCCTATTTAGACCACAGACAAAAAAACCTAGGACAGCTGAAGCAGCTTACATACTGAACTTTAAAGCCTGTCCTACTTTGTCCCCGTAACATCTGGAAATGTATTATGTACAACTTCAGATGTTCCATTTCTCCCATAATTTAGTTTTCTGGGTGTTCTATAGGGAGAATGTCTGGGAGTGGATGCCAGCTTTTTCCAGCTCAGGACACAAAGGTGCAGTTACTAAAGAACCCACACAAGTATATCTGTAAAAGTGACAGCAACAGTACAACCAAAATTATTAAAATTAGCCAATCCGTATACAAAACATCTTTAACCCTTCCCCCCTCACCCCAAACTTCTCTATTTTAAACCCTAAGTTTAAGCACAGATCCTACCTATTCTATCAAAGAGCTCTCCTCCACTGCAATACTCCAAAAACAAGTATTGGATATGGGCCTCGACGATGCCCATAAAAGCTGACAGTCTTTTCATGGTTCAACATCTTATTGATGCATATTTCTCTCTTGATGTTATCAGGGTAGTCACGAGCATGTGTGGTGTCCACTTTCTTCACTGTCACTGCTTCCTTTGTTCATCGACTAATTGCCAGTTGTACCCTATGATCAAATACAAAACCATTGTCTACATTGCAAAACTTCTCAATGCTCCATTGAGTTAAATGCATCAGAAACAGAGCATGAGCCAAATGGCTCTTCATCCCCGCTACCCCATGCAATAAGATCATTATTGATCTGGTTTTGGCCTCAACACCACTTTCCAACTCTCCCTCTGCACCTGTAGATTTCCATGTAGTTCATATGCCTGCAATATATTGTATATTCTATGGCTCTACCACAACTCTTAAAGTGGAGAATTCCAAAGGATCACAACCTGCAGAAGAAATTCTTCTTCATCTCCTGATCAATGGGAAACCAGTTACTCATACTATATCCCATTTTCTCGATATCCTCACTTGGAGAAACATCGTCTCAGCATCTTGTCTGACAACACCCTCAGAATCTTGCTTCAGTAAGATCACCTCTCTTTCTTCCCTACTCGCTCACCCCTCGCCCCCATACGTGAATCCCAATTCAAATATATCCTTCCTTAAAGACGAGATCTAAACTGTACACAGATCGCCAGGTGTTGTCTCACGAGCTCCCAATAAATTTGCTACAAAACATCCTTACCTTTGTTTTCCATAATCCTTACAATAACCTACACACCACTCTTGTGTGCTAGAGATTGAGTTTGCACTGCAACATTCTCTAATCACCTCTCTATTTAACCATCAAGTTTTTCATTCTTCCTTCCAGGGCAGGCAGGCAACTTCATATTTTGTTCTACATTATATTTCAAAGGCCACCTTTCTGCTCGTTCACTTAACCTGTGCTCATCACCAGATAAGCCACTTATCTCAAATTTGTTGAAAATATAAAGAACACACATCCGGTCTCCTCAGATTACAAGCAATGCATCCACTATCTCTGATGCCACTTATTTGTAAAGACACAAATTTGTCCTGTACTTTTTCACTGATAAAAATAAAAATTTCTCTCTCCCTACAGACCTTTGCAATCTGTTATTATTTTCATTATTTAGAATCTGTACCTTCTCATTCCCAATTTTACAATGAGCCTCAAAAACCAACATTACTTTTGGCTTTTTGCTTGTATTTCTGTAAAAACCCCATCAATATTTTTAATAATTTTCTTATATGTTCCACATTCTTTACAATTTTTGTGGCATACCTTGTAGTTTTAAACTTTCCCAGTCCTCTTGCCTACCGTCAATTAATTAATCCTCATTATAACACATGTTATTATCACCCTAACTTCCTTGGGAATTCTCCACAGATGGTGCACCCTTCTCGTGGGGCGTTTCTTTCTCCAGACTTTTGCTGCAAGTTAAGAAATACCTCCTTAAATGAGTGCTATTGCTAATCTACCAAACCAGTTTTTAAGAATTATTTTTTGAACTGCATGACTTACTCACCATATGCTCCTTCACCCAAAGTCTGCAGCAGATCCCAATCTTGCACAAACGGAACTGCCATCGTCCTGCACAATCACGAATGATGCTGAAAAGGGGAACGCATGATCACAAGCTGAAGTCATCTTCAGGTACACTTGAAGGACAGCCAGAGACCTTTCCTCCCAGTGCAGAAGTGGCTGATACCAGAGGGCATCATTTTAAGGTGACCGGAGAAAAGTACAGGGGGATATCAGGTGTAAGATTTTTTATATATATAAAGCACAGAGAGTGGTGTGTGGAACACACTGACTACCAGAGTGTTGGTAGAGGCTGATATATTCTGGACATGAAAGGGATTTTAGAAAAGTAGAGGGTGATTTAGGAGGGAGTGGTTAGCCCGAACGATCTGCACTGTGCTGTAGTGTTCTATAAGGTTATTTTTAGTTATTGGCTTTTCAGAATCCACACTTCATTGCCAATGTGAGATTTCACTGCACATCCATCATTGCCCAAAGGAAGTGACAGTGAATGCATCTGGAACAACTGCACTTCTTCTGGTTAAGGATCTCTGTACTCCTGAGGGGGAAAGCATTGGCGTTCCAGGATTTCGATCCAGCCACCACAATGACGGAACGGCAATATCTTTTCAATGAAAATAAGTGCTGGGGATACTTGTCACTTCATTCAGCATTCTGCAGAGAAACAGAGCAAATGTGTCAGGTTAATGGCTCTTCCTTAGAACTGATGAAAGATCTCTGCCATGATTAAGAATCACATCACATCTGAATCATTCTCTACAGAATGCTGCATTACCACCGAATCCTTTTCGGTATTTTATGCCTCTTTTCCTCAGATTTCCACCTTTTTCTCTCCTTGGAGATGTAGTAAGCCATAGGTTGGAGAACGTTGTTAAATGCTGGATGGAGCTGCACAAATTTAGGCAAATGCGGAATATTCATAAATATCTCCAGTATTTGGCTTGTGGCATATGGCAGAAAGACCTTGGGATATCAGGAAAGCAGTGTACCCACATTCTCCCGATTATCACCAATTTCTTAACGGAACCAGCTCTGGTCAAAAAGCTGAAGTCCAGCGGGACGGTTAGATTTTTTTCTGTGGAAATAATCCATTGACTGCTATGCCGTTATTTGTCACATGCCAGCTCACATTTAAATATTGTCAAAGTTGCAACCCTACCCCCTCCCTTTCGTCCGACTCTACCCCGTCCCTCTCCCCCCAACTACCCATCGTCCCTCATCAAACGGCCTCACTTCCCCCATTTACAACCCCAGCCATCGCTTCCATCCGATGTTCCTATCCACACTCCTCCCGTTTCCGGAGATCCCCCTTCCCCAGTCACCTGCCCCGCCGGGCCGCCGAACGACTCGGCCCAAACTTTGCTTCTCTCGCTGCAACGCCTTCCGTAAACGTCATCACGCTTGCACTAACATCAGACGCTAGAGAGGGCGGGTGGAACAGTTCGACAGGACTATCAGCTGAGAGGAGGAGTATTCATACAAACCACGGCCGCCTCTCTCATTTGGTTGGTACAGTATCAGCTATTTTACGTGATCAGCTGTATTCCGAGAGAGATTTCGCGACAAGGGAGAAAAATACAACTTATGTCAAAGATTGAGAGAAATTACACCAAATCTACTTCAAACGTTGGAGAGAAGTAGGATAAATCGGTGTCCTGTAGACAATCGGTCCAACTTAATAGAGGGAAGACTAGCAGGATCCAAAAGGGTCCGGACAGTTGTGGGTATCGCTTCTCGGCCTTTTGGCTAAGATCAAGCTTAGTATCTGTTCTTATCAGACCAGAAGGCGGAGGAGGAGAGTTCGCGCTGACGCAGGGGTGGATCCTAATGCTGATTGGCCTCCAATCTAACACCCCATACCAGCGACGACAGCAGTGAGTTAGAAGTTAGAAGATGGCAGCAGCGAGCAGTACATCAGCTCGAGGCCAGGGTATCAAGAACACTGTCAGGCTGACAGTGCGAGACCGGAACGGGGGCACCGGCTTCACCCGAGAGACCTTCATCCGGAAGGTCTTGCTGGATTGCTGCGGATTTACGCCCGATGACATCTACTGCGTCCAGGACTTCGCAGGCTTCTTCGATGTCACTTTCCGGCAGGCTGCAGGGTGGCAGAAGCTGTACCAGCAGCTTCAGCTGAAGGGGACAGAGGCGCCGCTGTCGCTGCTGAAAGCACAGCCCCTCTTTGCAACGGCTACGCAACAGGAAAGGACAATCACGGTGCACACGTTCAACCCGCACGTGCCAGTGGTAGATGTCCTTACGTTCCTCGCTCGGTATGTGGAGAGCGCAGGAGCACCAGCGGACGGGAAGGACGGGCTGGGAATCTGGACCAGCAAACGGCAGGTGAAGGTGAAGCTGAGGTTGGATTCCAACGGCGGCATCATCCACCCCCCCTCCGTCTTCGCCATCGGAGGGAACCGAGGGTACATGGTGTACGCGGGACAACCCAGGGTGTGCCGAAACTGCGGCAAGGAAGGGCACATCGCAGCCCAGTGCAGGGTGGTGATGTGCAAGAACTGTAAAATGGAAGGCCACCTGACCAAAGACTGCACGCAGGCCAAGGCCTGCAACCTCTGCGGACAGGCCGGCCACCTGTACAGAGCCTGCCCGAAGCGTGGGGGCACCTACGCACAGGCGACCAGGGGAGGTGCTGGCCCTGAAAGGGCCCAGGCTGATGCGGACGTACCCGCCAGCGCTGCAGATGAGGCACCCGACAGGACGGATGACGAGACCAGGGAGGAAGGTGCAAGCACCCCAAGACCTGCCACCCCACTGCAGACCCTCCAGGACCAGGCAAACGACGAGCAGGAGTCCATGGAGGAGGGGAGAGCGGAGGGGGAAACCGAATGGAAGGTCGTGAAACGAAAAAAGACCCAAAAGGCGGCGGCCAAGCGACAGAAGGCGGAGCAACGCCAGAAAAGGGCAGGGAACCACGCAGCCCCTGGTACCCTGTCCTCTTCAGAGGAGGAAGGAGTTGGGGGAGGCCAGCAGCCCCGGCGGAAGAAGCGGCTGGCAGAACAGGTGGAGAGGAGGAGAGAAAGGGGAGAAAGTCTGCTGGCCACCCCCCAAGTACAGGAGGCGGAGAGCAGCGGACGCACAGAGCTCCGGGAATCCGGGAGCAGAGCCACGGCTGGCACCCAGCAGCCGGAAGGGGAAGCAGCCCAGGAAGTCAGCAACCCCCCGGGCCCAGACCCAGAACCAGAATGGCCACACACGGAGGAGTACTACCAGCAGTACCTGAGCCCACAGGAGGTGGAAAACTTCACAAAGGCGGTGGGAATGAAGGCTCAGGATGGCAAGAGTGAGGACGGAGAGCAGCCAAAATAAAAGACTTAACAATGGCAGACCTTAAATTGGCGTGCTTGAATGTGCGAAGTTTGAAGAGTACTGGGCGATGCGTCAGCACGCTCCAGTACCTGGACACTGTAAAGGCCGATGTGACCTTCCTCCAGGAGTGTGGACTACCACATCTCCGTAACTACCGGAGGTGGTCACGGTGGTGGAAAAAAGGTTTGTCTGTGTGGTCGGGGGGCAACAATTGTCGCGCTTCCGGCCTGGGGATTCTGCTGCGGGGAGGCAACTTCTCAATCACCCAAGTTAAAGAGGTGGTTGCGGGTCGCCTCCTGGTAGCAGACGTCAAATACCGGGGCGCTCCGCTCCGGCTGATCAACGTGTACGCCTCCCCCGTGCGGAGCGAGCGGCGGGCCGTCTTCGAGCAGCTCCCACAGCTGCTGGTGACGACCCAGCCGGTCGTTCTGGCCGGAGACTTCAATTGCACCATTGATGCGGCTGGAGGACCCGGCAGTGCCGACGGCAGGCTAGACAGTACCTCTAGACTCCTGAGGGAAATGGTGAAGACAGCCAAGCTGCGCGACGCCTTTGGCACCCCCACAGGTGGAGCACAGCCGCAAGCCACCTGGACACGATCGGACGGCTCAGCCCGCTCCCGGATCGACTTCCTCTTCCTGTCTGAGTCCCTCACGGTCAGGTCCACCGACGTCACGCCGGTGTTCTTCTCTGACCACTGCCTTCTGAGAGCCACCTGTCACTTACGGGAGGACCAGAAGGCAGGCAGGGGGACGTGGAAGCTGAACGTAAAGCTGCTGACCCCAGAGAACATCGAGGAACTAGAGAGGGAGTACACAGGTTGGAGAACCTTGAAAGCCTTCTTTGATTCCCCGGTTCACTGGTGGGAAGCCACCAAGGAGAACATTAAGAGGTTCTTCATCCGCAAGGGTATTCAGAAGGCAAGGCAGGAGCAGAGGGAACTGCGTAAACTCCAGACAGAGTTGCAGCAACTTCTCCTTCTGCAGTCGAAGGGGGTGGATGTCAGGGAGGAACTGCGAGAGGTGAAGGGCCGGCAAGCCCAGCACCTCGCCGCTGAATCCTCCAAGATCATCTTCCGATCAAGGGTCCAAACCGTGGAGCAGGACGAGACGTGCTCACGCTTCTTCTTCCAAAAGGTGCACAGGGGGAGCTCTGTGATCCACAACCTTAAGGAAGAGGACGGCTCAGTCGCGTCCTCGCAGACCGACACACTGAGGATCTGCAAGTCCTTCTATGCCGGTCTGTACGAGGAAAAGGCCACAGAATCCACAGCCTCCCGCAACTTCCTGTCGTCTATCACGCAGGTCTTAGACGACGGCAAGCGGGAGAGTCTGGATCGGCCACTGACCCTGGACGAGCTGACAGGCTCCATCCGTTCCTTCGGGTCGGGTAAGACTCCCGGAAGCGACGGCTTACCGGCTGAGTTGTACTCGGCTCTGTGGAACTGGATAGGCCCAGACCTGCTGGAAGTGTACAACGCTATGCTTCTGGCCGGCAGTATGTCTGAGTCCATGAGGAAAGGCATCATCACCCTCATCTACAAGCAGAAGGGGGAAAGGGAGGACATTAGGAATTGGAGACCCATCTCTCTCCTGAATGTGGACTACAAGATCCTGTCCAAGGCTATCGCCAACAGGGTCAAGTCTGCTCTGGGACAGGTGATCCACCCGGACCAAACCTGTGCTGTACCGGGCAGGAAGATCTCAGACAGCCTCGCGCTGCTGAGGGACACCATCGCCTACGTGCAGGACAGGGGGGTGGACGCCTGCCTGGTCAGCTTGGACCAGGAGAAAGCCTTCGACAGGATATCGCACACGTACATGGCGGACGTGCTCTCCAAAATGGGATTTGGGGAGGGAATCCGGAATTGGATCAGACTGCTCTACACAGACATCCATAGTGCAGTCCAGGTCAACGGGTGGGAAACAGACAGCTTCCCCATCAGGTCTGGAGTCAGGCAGGGCTGCCCCCTCTCCCCTGTCTTGTTTGTCTGCTGCATAGAACCCTTTGTGGAAGCCATCAGGAGGGATGAGGGCATAAGAGGGGTGACGCTGCCAGGCAGTGGAGGGACCCAAGTGAAAACCTCCCTGTACATGGACGACGTCACCGTCTTCTGCTCTGATCCGAGGTCAGTTCGCAGGTTGATTGGCACCTGCGAACAGTTCGAGCTAGCGTCGGGGGCCAGGGTCAACCGCACGAACAGCGAAGCCATGCTCTTTGGCAACTGGCCCGACCGATCCAGCGTCCCCTTCACCATCAGGTCCGACCACGTGAAGGTGTTGGGGATCTGGTTCGGAGGGGCTGAGGCGTGCAACAAGAACTGGCAGGAGCGGACTGCCAAGGTGAAACAGAAACTGGGACTGTGGGGAGGGCGCTCCCTGTCGATAACGGGCAAGAACCTGGTCATCAGGTGTGAGGTGCTCTCAGGGCTGCTGTACTTGGCGCAGGTCTGGCCCGTCCCCCGCTCCTACAGCACGGAAATCACCCGGGCTGTCTTCAGATTCGTCTGGGGATCCAAGATGGAGCGGGTGAAACGGACCGCCATGCACAAGTCCCTGGACAATGGGGGCAAGAACATCCCCAATGTCGCCCTCACCCTGATGGCCAGCTTCGTATGTGGCTGCATCAGGTTGTGTGTAGAGCCCAGGTATGTGGGCACCAAGTACCACTATGTGCCCAGGTTCTACTTGTCGCCCTGGCTACGAAGGATGGGTCTGGCCCCACTCCCGCGCAACGCCCCAGTCAGCTGGTCGTTGCCGGCATACCTATCCCACGTAGCAAAGTTCTTCCAGGAGAACGCCTTTGACCACAAGGCCATCAGGCAGTGGTCGGCACGAAGTGTCCTGCAGGCACTGCAGGAGAAGGACATGATGGACACAGTGGGGTGGTTCCCTGAGCAGACTGTCCAGTTCATCTGGCAAAATGCCTCATCGCCAGATCTCACCAACAGGCACCAAGACCTCGCCTGGCTGGCGGTGAGAGGGGCCCTCCCAGTCAGAGCCCTCCTGTACGCCCGGAACGTCATCTCCGCACCCCACTGCCCACGGGAGGACTGCAGTGAGGAGGAGTCTGTGACCCACCTCTTTGCACACTGCCAGTTCGCAAAGAGGGTGTGGAGGAGGATGGACGGGCTAGTGTCACGTTTCATCCCCAGCAGCTGCGTGACAGAGGACTCTCTGATCTACGGGCTGTTCCCGGGGACGCACACGGAGACCAACATCCGGTGCTGCTGGCAGATCATCAACTCGGTGAAAGACGCTCTTTGGTCAGCCCGAAACTTGATGATCTACCAGCACATGGAGATGTCCGTGGGAGAATGCTGCCGACTGGCACACTCTCGGCTGCAGGAGTACGTGCTGAGGGACGCACTGAAACTTGGTGCAGCCACCGCAAGGGCCCGGTGGGGAAGGACCACAGTATAGGTTTCTCCACCCGTGGGAGTGGGAGGGGTCGGTGGGCGAGGAGTATACCCCTCAACAATGAGATGCTAAGCTGAACTACTGGAGTGCCACATGGGTGGCTATAAACACGGGTATTTTACTGAGTATAATGGAAACGTATGTAAAGGATGAAAAGTTATTGAATGGTTTATTGTATATATTTATTTTTGAATAAAGTATATTTTGAAATAAAAAAAAAATCTGTTCTTATCAGTTTAATATCTGATACGTCCCTTATCTGGGGACCATATATTAAATTGATTTTTGGGACAGGGAGATGGACTAGGGGCTTGCTCCGTCCACTCCGCGCATCGACCCGGTATTGCAGTGCCTCTGGGAACGGTGCACCTCCCTTCGGGGAGACTAACAACAAATTAAAAAATAGAATTCTGTTATTCGCAGGCAGGCTGTCGGGTATATTTCTTGTTTCTGCCTCGTACTTCTTGCAGGCTATGCTTGTTTTTAATGAGGACACAAATAGGCTTGCTTGCGTGAGTAAAGCAGTTTATTTGCAGAATATTTAGGAGCCTCTTGGACCACCACATGGAAGAAAGAACTACAAGCGAGGAAACGGATTCTTCAGGTCTCAAAGGCAACAGAAACAACACGCACACAATTTACAGCAGTCGTGGATAAAGTCGCATCGGCAGAGACACACGCAGAGAATTAAAAAAACGAACCTGGGAATAAAGTACATACATATGCAAGGGAAAAGTCAATACGATGCCCCTTCACTGTACAGGCACGGCTCAATGCTATCAGGGACAATCACCAACCCTATTCAATGCACAGCTTACCAACAATTTTCTCCAGCGCTGTTCCAAGGTTCTCAGCCTAAAATGAAGCAGAGTGGTCCCTCAGAAATGGCAAAGAGAGCGTCCAGCACACGGGGCGCCCTTTTAATGCAGGAAGTCTGAAGTGCCCGGCCCAGGTAATTCACAGGAACGCTAACGGCTCGGTGCCGGCAGAGTTAGGCTACGTCCACACTACGCCGGATAATTTTGAAAACGCCGGTTTCGAGTAAAAACGACAGGCGTCCACACTAAGCGTTTTTGAAAATATCTCCTTCCACATTAGACGGATATTTGGGCGAATCTCCTCCTACTGGGCATGCACAGGACACACAGAAAACAAGCGAAGAGGAAACGGTGTACTTAGTGCGCGTTTGTCCAGTTACAGACTAGAGAAACTTGAAAGGAATTGCTCTTAGCTCTCGCGCAGGACTTAAAACTTATATTAAAAAAAAACAAATACTGGAGCGAATGGAGGCAATCAACAGGGAGTTCACGGACAGTATGACCCAGCTGACGACGAACATTGAAAAACTGACTAACGCTGCTGCATTAACAAAGCACCTTGTTAAATGTATAAAACGTCTGCATCAGCGTTATTTCCATGCAATGTTACATTAGGCTGTTACACATTTATTGTCAGAGAAGTACTTGCATAAATAGGTAAACTACCCTCATACAAGCAAGGACAGAAAACAGGGCGAAGTGAGAATACGTATTTATTCAGTAAGTTATGGGTCAAAGTATTTGGTGAGTACATTTCTAACCCTTATGGCTTCAGTCTCGTCCGTCTGTTCTGAAGTTGTCAGGTGGTGGCGTTCAAGAAAACAACGAACATCTGTTCCAGCCCGTCATGACAGCGTTTTTAAATAGTCAAAAAAGCGCACTTTACAATTTAGCTCTCACGCCGTTCACACAGACTGCGCGTTATAACAGCTTGCGCAGTACCAAGCAGAAGCAGAAAAAAGCATTGTTATTGTGGTGTTGTCACGACAACGTTTTTAAATCTCTCCGTTTACCCCGTACACACTACGCCGGATATTAAGCGTTTTCACATTTATTCACTCTGGAGAGTGTTTTCGAAAATTTCCGTTTTCGGGAGCTGAAAACGCCGGCTCAGTGTGGACCGGAGGGCAAAACGAAGAGAAAAAGCTTCGTTTTCAAAATTATCCGGCGTAGTGTGGACGTACCCTAAAGCTGATTACAAAGGCCAATTACCCGAGGCCATATCCAAGGCTAACTAAAGAGGCCAGTGGTTAGGTGTGCAGTGATGGGCGAGGAGGGGTCAATCCTTGATTGGCAGGGGGCGTGTCTTCTGACCAGGAGTGGGCAGTGCTGTCACGTGACAGTCACGACTCCTCCAGTACAGTCCACCCCTCGGTAGCCACGCCACTCACCAAGCGTTACCACAGTGAAAAGGAAAGGAATATATCTTAATGGAAGTCTTACACTAACTATTTCTAAGGTTAATGCTTTTTGTGACTAAAGATAGGCAGACGTGCTCTTAATAATTGGGCAGACAACATAATATACACACAGCGATGATAACGAGAATGGGTGCAATCGACCAGTTGCCCACCACCCTACCGCCACAAAGCTCCTTCCACAGGGTGTAGAGGTCAGGGTTGGGGATCCATGTCCATGTACAGCTGCCTGCGCGTAAAACGGGGAGGGGTTGTATCTCCAGCCCTTGCCTCTGCCCTACGGACCAGGGTGGGTGCCCCCCGTTGCATCTATTCAAGCCCTTCCAGGACGGTGATGGCATCCCGCACGGTCCTCCCGTTAGCTGGTGCCATGAGGGGCAGTATCACTGATTTAAATCGGGGTGCGCGGTGGTGACCGGTATCCTGTTAGGGCACCGGTCACCCGGGTGTTTGCTAAAAAATTACAGTCGCAGGCTCCCTGGTAGATGCCGTTGACCAGCGCACACTCTTTAACAGCCCAGGTACCCTCACTGACCGTACCCCATTGCGGGCGCCGGTGTAGATCCCACTCCAGGAGGGTGGGGTACCGGACCCTCACAGCGGTCACCAACCGATCCCACAGGGTACAGCCTTCCCTGATCTCCGGCTTCGGCACCCATAGGGCGTTGTTGATGCTTTCTTGGTCAGAGAGGCTCCCCAGGGAGCTCGCGTCTCGAAGAGAGAGGTTCATGTTGCCTCCCCCCCCACCCCCTCATCCCACAGCCGGAGCAGCCCAGCGGGCAGGTGCTCGCGACGTGGGTCCCACTGCTCGGACCAGTCAACCGGTTTACAGTGGTCCGCCAGCGCTCAAATCCCTCTCTCGTCGGTCCACCCGGGAATCCTATGCTCGGTGCCTGTACTGGCTTTTTTGCCCGTTCCAGAACACTTTCCCCACGCAGCGCCAATTGTTGTAAGTCAGGAAACAGATTCTGCAGGTCTCAAAGTCAAGGGTTCTGGGCTCACAGTCTGGGTAGTGAAGGATTTTATTTACAGAAGGCAAACGGGGGAAAATAGCAACAGAAGCAACACGCGCACAATTTACAGTAGTCGGATCAGCAATAAATCACATTAAATCGCGTGGGGACAAAGTACACACACACACAACCACCCTTGACTCTGTGCAGGCACATCTCTTCTGCTTAGGGACAATATCCACACTCCCAACCCTATTCAAAGCACAACTCACAAACAGCAGGGTGGTCCCTCGGAGGCAGCAAAAAAGAGAGAAGGTCACGCACACGTGGGCTCCTTTATAGGACTGGAAGGTCCAGCCCAGGTGATTCACAGGGAAGCCAATGGCTCGGTGCCAGCAGGGTTAAACTGATTACAAAGGCCAATTGCCCGAGGCCAAGTACAAGGCTAATTAAAGGGGCCAATGGTGAGGTGCGCATTGATGGGCGGGGTGGGGTCAAACCTTGATTGGCAGGTGACGCGCCTTCCGACCAGGTAAATGGGCAGAGCCGTCACGTGATAGTCCTGACCCCAGTACAGACGCCAACTGCGTTTCATTGGCTTTGTATCTGTAGTCGCCACAATGACAATAAAGTTGCGTCTAGTCTGATCAAATCACTCAATTCAGACCCAAACAGGAAATGTGCAGGTTTCATTCAAATCAGTCTGTGTTTATAAACACTCATTTCTATTTACATTCCTCCGGCCTCACTGGACTGGAACACTGAAACACCAAGTGAGAAACAGCTCATTCAGCCCCTCTAACTATCAACAAGATGGCGACTGCTCTCCCCTCTCAGCCACATGTTTCTGCCGATCCTCATTTCCTCGATCCCTCCGGTCTCCACACATCTGCCAGCCTCTGTTTTATGTGAGGACGATCACTGAGTCTTCACCGCCCTCTGTGGTGGGGATTTACAGACATTCACCACCCTCGGAGTGGAGACATTTCCCCTCATCTCAGTCCCAGACAGTCCACCACCTTTCTCAAAGACTGGGATCCCTGGTTCAACCGATAATGGCAGACATCCCACCCTGCAAAACTCATTTCAGGGAGGTAGCATCCCCGCCCCCTGCAACCCCATATCTACTCCGTCCCCCCCCCACCCCCCGTCGATCTCCAAGGGTTTATGTAATACTTTGTTAATCATCTTGTCTAATCTGTAAACCAAGTTGGGTATATGCAGAAAATGTGACATTAAAATATGTACTTATATTATATTATCATGTTTATTCTATTACAACTTTAAGCAAGTCTACAAGGAGTTCGGCCTCATCACGTAGGACATCAATAGCGTAGCTCCTCAGCAGCCAGCCTGTGTGTGTTGCTTGAAATTCCAGCATCTGCAGATTTCCTCGTGTTTGTGTAGTTTAAATAACGTTGGCTATGCTAATGAACAAATGACACCTGTTAAACTCACCTCAACATGTCTTTCACATTTTGGCCCACCATGGGCAATAGAAAAGTCACTGTTGCAAACAGTGCAGTGAGCAACATTGTCATTATTTTTGAGGTCGACTGTAAAGCCCATCCACAGAGAAAACTGATAGGTCTACTTAACAGGGGTCCCCAACCTTTTCTGTACCGCAGACTGGTTTAATATTGACAATATTCTTGTGGACCGGCCGACTGGGGAGGGGATGTGGTGTTAATCACGACCGGAATATTGGTGATAAGTCAACCATAAGTCACTTATAAGTGGCTAATACACTCAATTTCGTTTCTAAAAGGGGTTATCTAACGAATTTAATATTAAATACACAGCGCATACTTTCCTCACATTAATAGAGTGATAAATCAATTATAAGTCAATAGCATCATAACATTTTAAGTAACGTTTGGATATTAAACAGCGCATATTTTCCTCGTGTGAACATATAAAATCATTGCAACACACCAATATCACTGAATCAGTGGGAGCCCTGGGCTTGTTTCCCTGCAACAAGACGGTCCCATCGAGGGGTGATGGCAGAGCGTGATACTCGAAGGGAGTTCCTTATGTCCAGTCTATTCTGCAATTTTGTTTTCATTGCAGAAAACCCTGCTTCACAGAGATATGTTGGAAATGGAAGCAATGTTTTCAGTGCTTTCGTGGCTATCTCAGGATATTCAGCCTTGACTTTGATCCAGAATGCCAGCAAAGATGTTACGTCAAACATACTTTTCAGCCCGCCGTCATTTGCAAGCTCGAGGAGTTGATCTTCCCGCGCTGACATGGATGACGCGCGGGTAATGACCTCGCATGCGTTCGAGTTCAACAGTGGGCGTGACAGGGAATGAGGAAAGGTGCAGCGGGCTCATATCGCCATATCATATTGTTTCCACCACTCTTAGCATGAAGAGAGACCATTCAGGATGCTCGCTCTCCCTCTCAATAAAATCAATTTCCAGGATATTGTATATAATTTCTGGGCATCAGGGAGCCACTATCAATATGCGGGAGACTCCCGGAACTTCCGGGAGAGGTGGGACGTCTGTAATGATGCTGTGCATTTCAATGTGTTCACCTCTCAGTCCTCCATTCTCTAAATCAGCAGTCCCCAACCACCGGGCCGGGGACCAGTACTGGGCTACAAAGCATGCGCTACCGGGCCGAGAGGAAACAACATGATTTGGCAATATGAGTCAGCTGCATTCCCTGTCACGCCCACTGTTGAACTTGAACGCACGCGAGGTTATTACCCTCACGTCAACCATGTCTGCGCGGGAAGGAGATCAACTCTTCGAGCTTGCAAAGGACGGCGGGCTGAAAAGTATGTTTGACATAACACCTCTGCCAGCATTCTGGATCAAAGTCAAGGCTGAATATCCTGATAGCCAAGAAAGCACTGAAAACATTGATTCCATTTGCAACATATCTCTGCAATGAATGCGATGAAAACTAAATTGCAGAATAGACTGGACATAAGGAACTCCCTTCGAGTATCACTGTCTCCCATCACCCCTCAATGGCACCGTCTTGTTGCAGGGAAACAAGCCCAGGGCTCCCACTGATTCAGTGATATTGGTGTGTTGCAATGATTTTATATGTTCATAAGAGGAACAACATGGGAGAGGTCTGGAGGGGGATGAGGACCATCACTGGGTTCTGGCAAACTAGCAACAGAGGAGTGGAAGGCAGTGTGGACAGGGCCAACGAACTTAACCTGTTCTTTCACAGATTTGACATTGTGATCCCTGCCCATCCCCAACATGAGCCATCTGTTGTCGGCCCCCAACCAACACATATTCCACTCTCCCCTCCTACCCCTCCTCACAGTCCCCCACCCTGCTCTCATGACTATACCCCTTCCCCACACAAAACCACCATGGTGGGCTTCACAGCTGAACAGGTGAGAAGACAGCTGAAACATCTCAACCCAAACAAGGCTGCAGGACCGGATGGTGTCAGTACCAGGGTGCTCAAAGCCTCTGCCCCTCAACTATGTGGAGTACTTCGCCATGTATTCAACATGAGCCTGAGGCTCCGGGGGGTTCCTGTACTGTGGAGGACGTCCTGCCTCGTCCCTGTGCCAAAGATGCCCCGCCCCAGCGGCCTCAATGACTACAGACCGGTGGCATTGACCTCCCACATCATGAAGACCCTGGAGAGACTTGTTCTGGAGCTGCTCCGGCCTATGGTCAGGCCACACTTAGACCCCCTCCAGTTCGCCTACCAGCCCTGATCAGGAGTTGAGGATGCCATCGTCTTCCTGCTGAACCATGTCTGCGCCCACCTGGACAAGCCAGCGAGCACTGTGAGGGTCATGTTTTTTGACTTCTCCAGTGCATACAACACCATCCGCCCTGCTCTGCTGGGGGAGAAGCTGACAGCGATGCAGGTGGATGCTTCCCTGGTGTCATGGATTCTTGATTACCTGACTGGCAGAACACAGTACGTGTGCTTGCAACACTGTGTGTCCGACAGAGTGATCAGCAGCACTGGGGCTCCACGGGGGACTGTCTTGTCTCCTTTTCTCTTCAAAACTTACATCTCGGACTTCAACTACTGCACAGAGTCTTGTCATCTTCAGAAGTTTTCGGATGACTCTGCCATAGTTGGATGCATCAGCAAGGGAGAAGAGGCTGAGTACAGGGCTACGGTAGGAAACTTTGTCACATGGTGTGAGCAGAATTATCTGCAGCTTAATGTGAAAAAGATTAAGGAGCTGGTGGTAAACCTGAGGAGAGCTAAGGTACCAGTGACCCCTGTTTCCATCCAGGGGGTCAGTGTGGACATGGTGGAGGATTACAAATACCTGGGGATACGAACTAACAATAAACTGGACTGGTCAAAGAACACGGAGGCTGTCTACAAGAAGGGTCAGAGCTGTCTCTATTTCCTGAGGAGACTGAGGTCCTTTAACATCTGCTGGACGATACTGAGGATGTTCTACAAGTCTGTGGTGGCCAGTGCTATCATGTTTGCTGTTGTGTGCTGGGGCAGCAGGCTGAGGGTAGCAGACACCAAAAGAATCAACAAACTCATTCGTAAGGCCAGTGGTGTTGTGGGAATGGAACTGGACTCTCTGATGGTGGTGTCTGAAAAGAGGATGCTGTCTAAGTTGCATGCCATCTTGGTCCATGTCTCCCATCCACTACATAATGTACTGGGTGGGCACAGGAGTACATTCAGCCAGAGACTCATTCCACCGAGATGCAGCACAGAGCGTCATAGGAAGTCATTCCTGCCTGTGGCCATCAAACTTTACAACTCCTCCCTTGGAGGGTCAGACACCCTGAGCCGATAGGCTGGTCCTGGACTTATTTCATAATTTACTGGCATAATTTACATATTACTGTTTAACTATTTATGGTTCTATTACTATTTATTATTTATGGAGCAACTGTAACGAAAACCAATTTCCCCCGGGATTAAAGTATGACTATGACTAATATGCGCTGTGTGCTTAATATCGAAATGTTACTTAAAATATTATGATGCTATTGAGTTCTAAGTGATTTATATAACCATATAACCATATAACAATTACAGCACAGAAAGAGGCCATCTCTGCCCTTCTAGTCCGTGCCGAATGCTACTCTCACCTAGTCCCACTGACCTGCACTCAGCCCATAACCCTCCATTCCTTTCCTGTCCATATACCTATCCAATTTTTCTTTAAACGATAATTATCAAACCTGCCTCTACCACTACTACTGGAAGTTTGTTCAACACTTACTTCAAGCTCCCCTGTCCTCCCCTGATAATTGACTTATCACTATATTCATGCGAGGAAAATATGTACTGTGTGTTTAATATTAAATTCGTTAGATAAACCCTTTTAGAAATGAAATTGAGTGTATTAGCCACTTATCACCTATATTCCGGTCGTGATTAACACCCCTCCCCCGAGCAGAATTGCCAAAAACGATTTGTAGAAAAAAATGTGCAGGTCACGCATGCACACTGGTGCCCGCTCAAGGCTTCATGGTCATTGTAGTCCTTCACGGGGTAAACACCATGTATTTGACTGCTACTCTTGTCCGTTGGCAACCCTACACCCCCCCACCCCGGGTTGGCCGGTCCGCAAGAATATTGCCAATAATAAACCGGTCTGCGGTGCTAAAAAGGCTGGGGACCCCTGCTCTAAATGAAAGGGTTATCATATTTGATCGTTCTTCATATGATGACCCCACCATTCCAGGGATCAGTCTGGTGAATCTTCATTGCACTCTCTACAGCAAATACTCTCTAACCTCTTTGTTAATCCTCTATGGAATTAATTTCCATCTTCTGCAGCCCTGTGTTGCCCCAAACACTCACCTCCCACCCCTGTCACTGTTTCCACCTTCCCACCTCCCCCTCACCTGGATCCACCTCTCACTCCCCAGCTCTTGCCCCATCCCCACCCCTCACCTCTTTTCTCTGACGATATCCCATCTACTCTCAGTCCAAAGAGAGGATCTCGGCACTAAATGTTGACGTATAATAAAACCTAAAATTCGGTGAAGCTAAACCTCCATTCTTTTTAGCTTTTTGAAGGTGAACTTTATTTAGTTGAGAATGTTTGTTTTTCCATATATAAGGAGACAGAGTAGAATCAAGAGAGTCAAAAAAGGTCTCAGGAATAAAAATGGGTAAGGCCTGAAAAAGATAAATGAATATAGGCAAGATATTCATTTTAATAGAATTAATTTGGCCAATCAATGATAACAAGAGGGGCGACCAATTTGATAGTGCCCTTTTTACATAATTCAGTAGGGTAAGAAAATTTCCTTTGAATATGTGTTTATAATTCTTAGTAATTGTTACATCCAGATAGGCAAATTGATTTCTTACAATTTTAAAAGGAAGGTTAGTGTTAATAGATACCAAATTATTCAAAGGGAAAAGTTCACTCTTATGTAAATGCAATTTATATCCTGAAAACTGGCTGAAACAGGAGAGTAAAGAAAGCACAGAAGGTAACAAAGTCTCAACATTAGAAATAAAAATCAATAGGTCATCCACATGGGGAAAAACTTTATGGGTAGTACTTCTTAAAATACCAGTGATATCACCAGATTCTCAAAAAGCAATAGCTAAGGGTTCTAAAGCCTGTCTGGTTCCACATTGGAGTTTAAATGGTTTAGAATTCTGAAAATTAGTAAGAACCCGAGCAGAGGGAGATAAGTAAAGTAATTTAATCCATTGAGTGAAATCGGGCCCCAAGTTAAAATTTTCTAAGGTTTCAAATAAATAATTCCATTGAACCCGATCAAAAACCTTCTCAGTGTCTAAAGATATCACGCATTCCAATATCTCCTTATAAGGAGAATAGATAACATTAGGTAAATGACGAATATTAAAATGGGAGTACCGATTTTTAATCAATCCAGTCTGATCATCAGATATAACCATATAACCATATCACCATTACAGCACGGAATCAGGCCATCTTGGCCCTTTTAGTCCATGCCGAACTCTTACTCTCACCTAGTCCCACCAACCTGCACTCAGCCCATAACCTTCCATTCCTTTCCAGTCCGTATAGCTGTCCAATTTAACTTTAAAAGACAACATCAAACCTGCCTCAACCACTTCTGCTGGCAGCTTGTTCCACACAGCTACAACTCTCTGAGTAAAGAAGTTCCTCCTCTTGTTACCCCTAAACTTTTGCACTTTAAATCTCAACTCATGTCCTCTTGTTTGAATCTCCCCCACTCTCAATGGAAAAAGCCTATCAATGTCAACTCTATCTATCCTCCTCATAATTTTAAATACCGTACCTCTATCAAGTCCCCCCTCAACCTTTTATGTTCCAGAGAATAAAGACCCAACTTGTTCAACCTTTCTCTGTAACTCAGGTGATATAATAGCTGGTAAAATATTTTCAATCCTATGAGCCAGAATTTTGGATAGAATTTTAGTATCAACATTAAGTAGAGAGTTTGGTCTATATGGAGAGCATTCAGTTGGGTTCTTATTCTTTTTAAGAATAAGCGAAAGAGAGGCTTCATAAAAAGATTGTGGCAGCCTACCCAGCTTAAAAGAATCCCAAAAGACTGAACATAAATGAGGTATAAGCAGTGAGGAAAAAGCCTTATAAAATTCTCCAGAAAATCCATCAGGACTTGGATCCTCCCCTGAGTGCAATCAACGTACAGCCTCAGTAAATTCCTCATAAGAAATAAGTTGATCCAACTGTTTTCGGTTATCAGCAGAAAGTTCAGGGATGTTTAATGGTCTAAAAAAAAATCATTACAGTATTATCTTTAAGAGGGTCAGAACTGTAAAGTTAGAATAAAATTCTCTAAAGGTATCTTTTATTTCTAAATGATCAGCTGTCTTATCACCATCAGCATTACAAATTCCTTTAATTTGCCGTTTAGATATAAAGGTTTTTAATTGGTTAGCCAATAGTTTACCTGTTTTGTCTCCATGAATATAGAATTGACTTTTATCTTTTAGGAGTTGAATTTCAATTGGCTATGTTAAAAGAATATCATAATTAGTTGTAATTTCAACATGCCTTTTGTATAAAACAGGACCTGGAGCCGAGTCATATTCTTGGTCTGATTATTTCAACTGATTAGCTAATTCAATTCTCTCTTTATTAGCTTTTTTCTTAACACTTGCTGTATAAGAAATAATTTGTCCTCTAATGTAGGCCTTAAAAGCATCCCGTGTAATAAGACTGGAAGTCTCGTCCAGCGTATTTTCTTCAAAAAAGAATAGTTTGTTTCTCCAAAAACTTTTAAAAATCCTTATCAGAAAGCAAAGTTAGATTGAAATGCCAAACGCAAACACGAGGAATTCTGCAGATGCTGGAAATTCAAGCAACACACATCAAAGTTGCTGGTGAATGCAGCAGGCCAAAATCTGTTTATCTGCGGGAGACCAAGGAGGTTTAAAGAGAAAAACACAGCAATCTCTGAAACAGCAATCTCTTTAGATTCACAGGATCGAACTAATGGAATCATTTGGCTATCAATAAAAAAAAATCAATCCTGAAATATGCATGATGGTTATTTAACCTCATTCCCCTTCCTGACTCTCACCCAGTTTCCTGTGTCCTGCACTTTTGGTGTAACTCACCTCTCTTCATGTCATATCTATCATCCGCTCTGACTCCCGAATGATCCAGAATTCATCCATTTCTAGCTCCAACTCCTTAACATGCAGGATTGCAGGGACTCAGATATGTCAGGGTATCAGGGACACTTGGAGGTCTCCCCACCTTCTCACCAATGTCCCCTCTAATTTGTAATGATCAGTGTGTGCAAAAATCTTGCGCTGTGCAATTTTCACCCAGTGACAACAACATGCATAAACTGGATTTTATATAGCGAGGTATTCATTTCAAAAGCGAGCAAATCATTGTTACTAAGAGCTTTGATCTCCCCCAGGTTTGATCAAGTTCATCTGCACTCTCACACAACCTATGTAGCAGGCCTATAGCGGGTAATGAAGGATTTTTTTTTTCCACCAGAGCTTTTGCACACTGCCTATATTTGATTTTCTTGCTAAATGATGCTTTAAAATCTCAGATTTCCAAATATCACTCCACTTCTCCCCACTTGCAAATTCTCCAGCAACTTTTGCATCACCACAATACACACAGCTAACACCAGTTTCTGCATTGTACATAAATATTTCCCCAGAACCCTCCCCCAGGTGACTGACTGTGGCGAACTCACTGATGGCAATGCCAATCAATATGAAGGGCAGGGCAGTAGTCTGTCTCATTGGAGTCTGGCACATTTGTGATGTGAAAGCTTTGCTCAGCGCAAAGGTGTTTGATATCATTCTGTACCCAGAGAGAATGGGTCAAACAAAACATGTTCTCTCGGATAGAAAGGTTCAGAACAGGAGGAGGTAGAACAAGCAACACAGACAAAATGCTGGAGGAACTCAGCAGACGAGGCAGCATAGATGGAAAAGTGTACTAATGCTGAATTCCTCCATCATTTTGTGTGTGTTGCTTGGATTTCCAGCATCTGTAGATTTGCTCTTGTTTGTGACTGAAGGTAGAACAAAGGTGATTTTCTCAACAGCTGATGTAAAAGATTTTGATCCCTTTCTCCGAGTTCCGAATCCTTGCATTTGGATAGCTGGAGCTCAGCTCTGTCTGAGGGATACATTAGCTCACATTCCCTTTTCAGCCAGAAGCTCCCCGGGGCCCGTGTACGGATCGTGGGGCTGAGAGAAAGGGAAGAGAACAGGACTGTCCCGGTATTGCGGGTCATGGTGTCCGCAGATCACAGCAATTAACCCTCAATCGGTGTTTAAAAGTTACGTCCGGAGATATTCTTACCCACAGCCGATCTAGGGAGGGCCTTTCTGTACTGCGCGCATGCGCAATATTCGGGAACGGCTCAACCCTGACGCCTGCGCATTTGATCGATGCTTCAGCGACAGCGAAAATTGTTCACGCAGAGATTTCTGAGTAATCACGGTGCCATTGAAAGTTTCTGCAAGTACCGGTTCTATGTCCATACCTCAGTTTTTTTTTTGTGTGTAGAAAACTCAGCAGCTCTTTTAACGCAGGAAGCAGCTCCCATGAAACAATACAATTAATATCAGCAAACTTTCCGCGTGTCTGATGCCAAAGTGGAACGTTCTTACAAATGCAGATATAAAACACAAGAGATTCTGCTGTTGTTGGAGATATAGGCACATGTACACAAAGTGCTGGAGGAACTCTGCAGTTCAGACAGCAACTAAGCAGAGGAGTACACAGTCTAGGCATGCTGAAAGGGCTCGTCCTAAACGTTGTCTATTTATTCCTCTCCACACATTCTGCCTGATCTGTTGATTTCCACCAGTATTTTGCAGAAATTAACCACCTTCTTTTTTCAATCAAACAGTTTCAAAATGTTTCTGATCTTTCATTTGTAGTCACATTCTGCCGGTCTGATTCCTCTTCCTCCTCCTTCTTGTAAACTCCGGACCCATCTCTCTCTCGAGCCCCAAAGCCCTGACTCAGGCTGGCAACTCCGGTTTCTGACTCTGCGCCATCGAAGATTCACTCACTGGTCTGCTGTTAGACTTTAGAGGCGAATTGCAACAACCCAGCTGTCTGAGGCACATTCATTTGAGATGAGTGAAAATGACCCAAAACGTTGAAAAAAGCAGGGAAGAAGGAGTTTAACCACCTTAGTCCGGAGCCCTGGGGAACGGCAAAACCACAGTGAGCTCATTGTCTTATTCAGCCTGGAGAAAATCATGAAGGGAATTCATGCAGGTGCACAAGATGATGAGAGTCATTGATCGTGTGGATAGCCAGAGGCTTTTTCCCAGGACAGAAATGGCTAACAGGAGGGGGTGTGGTTTTAAAGTGCTTGGAAGTAGGTACAGAGGAGATGTCAGAGCTAAGTTTTTTAAACAAAGCGTGGTGTGTGGAATGCACTGCCGGTGACGGTGGCGGAGGCGAATACAACAGGGTATTTTAAGAGTTTCTTAGATTGCTAAATGCAGCCGGTAAAAATAGAGGTTTCTGAGGTAGGGTAATTCTAGACAGAGTCCAGAGTAGGTTACATGGTTGGCACAACATTGTGGGCCGAAGGGCCTGTAATGTGTTGTAGATTATATGATTCTATGAAGTTCAAAGGAAATCTCTTCTCCGACGGAATGGTGACTAGTTGCAACCTGTCATCACAGGGAGACTGAGAGCGGAGCGGCAGGGATTGGTTTTAAAATACTGATATGGAACAGAAAAATGAGCAGGGACCAGATGGGCCGAGTGGCCTCTGTAGTGTACATTGTGAATGTGGTAGAGACAAGAAGTACCTGATACACAGGATTTGATACAGAACTGATTTATCTTTCACAGATCCAGAATATTAAACACCAGTCTAGTTTAAGGCTAACATCAGCAGAACGGACTCCTCCAATGCTCAGTGACCAGGGTTCAGTCTTGGGTGCGATGAGCAGCCACAAGAACTGCAGAATCTGACAGTAACAGTCCCTCATGAACCTGCAGCTGCCTTCAGTCACCGTGATGGTTAAACATTGAACACAGAACTGATCTGAACTTCCTCCCTGATGTGAAGTTGCTGGTGTTGCAGCAGTTGGGCTGATTGAGTAAAACTCTTTGCTCACTTCGGACAGAAATGTAGCCTCTATTTATTGTGAACTCACCGGAGCATCACAAGGTGGGTTAACTGAATGAGTCTCTTCGCACACACGGAGCAGGTGAACGGCCGCTTCCCAGTGCGAAGCTGTTGGTGTATCTGCGATGGCCGACTGAATCCCTTCCAAAATGAGAGCCAGTGAATGACGTCACACTGCTAGAACGTCATGGCAATGTATCCAATCAGATGACGGACATGGACACGTGATCGTGCTCTCCTTGTAGCGAGTGGGGCGCTGTCTTCTCCAGCATCTCCGCCTCCACATTCAAGGATCGGCGGCATTCAAGCGCTGGTGAACTGACAGATACAGCGGAACTAACGTGACGTTGTGTTTGAGATTCCTATACACAAATCCTTTGAATTTTCTGCACTGTTAAAAGTTTACAAAGCACGTCAGTGGGTGAAGGACAACATTTTAACTCAGATAATTTTAGTCCCCATGGTGCCTTCCGATGAAAACACTGTCACAACTCAAAACAATTGGAGGAGCAAGAGTTCATCTTCTGACTGGCTACAGTGTCGGCATCAGGCACAATATCAAACTCTCTGTTTCTCTCACTGTATGAAAATGGATCATTCCTCCCCTTCATCAGTCTGTGACTTGGCTCAGTTTGTCTGTCTCCTTCGCATTCTGAGCATGCTCCACACACCCACTACGATCACAGTTTATTTACACGGCTGCGACTAGAGACCTATGGCTGTGGCTCAAAAGAGGGGAGCCATGGAGTCATAAGTAGCTAGCCATCTGGACACAAGCTGGGGTCTGATCAGCCCCGGCTGGATCACCTGGAGGAGGTTGTATGATGTTGAATGACCCGAAACACCCGATGATTCCAGGAACATCACTGAAGATGTGTCCAGAAACATCGGTCGATGTATGTACACAGCAGATTATTATGACCCTCCTGGAGTTGATGGTATATTCAGAGTCAGTAATGTTATTGAATCTCAGGAGCAGGTGATTAAGCTTTCCCGTTGCAGATCGATAAACGGCCGGTAGTGCGTGGCTGGATGAGTGGGTCGTTTTCAGACTGGAAGGGGGTAGCGTTTGGAGTACCCCAGAGATCAGTCCCTGACCACAGTTGTTCACAGTTTAATGGCCTGGTGGAGGCAGCGAGATGTGAGATGTCCCAGTCTGCTGGTGACGCAGAAAGAGCGGAGTTGCGGGAGGGGAGGCTATTCACATGCAATTTCGTAGTTTTGCAATCAGTACATAGTGCACTGTGGGGCTGCAGTGGCGGGATCCATTGCTGGGATCAGTTTACAGTCACTGTGGTCTGTGAGGATTTTGTGAATAAAGCGCCATTCTCCAATTTAGAATCTCAAGCCGGGGAGCAAGGGCTATCGTTTGTATATGACAACCCCGCGTTGATGTAGACAGGAGCATTATATCACAGACCGACCCCCCCCGCACCCCCGACTGGTGGTGTAGACAGGAGCATTGTATATGTAAGTTGTATTTATGGCATTGAGATAACCAGACACCACAGCCCTCCACGACCTCTCTATCCAGGCCTTTCGATATTCGACTTCATTCGTAAATTTGGCCACACGGCCATCAATACTGTCATCCGATGCATTGACATAGAACGTAAACAGAAACGTTGCCAACACAGACCCCTGTGGATGTCTGCGGTAGTAATCTCAGGATTACTGCCTGCGCCACGTGTTAGTGATGTAAGAATAACGTGATCAGGCGTATTAATGTGTGGCTGAGAGACTTGTGTTGGGGGCAGGTCTTCAGATTCCTGGATCACTGAAGCCTCTTCCGGGGAGGTACGACCGGTACAAAAAGGACGGGTTACACCTGAACCCAAAGGGATTCAATATCCTAGCGGGCATATTTAAGAAAGCTGTTAGTGAGGGTTTAAACGAGTTTGGCAGTGGGAGCGGGTTTGCAACAAGAATGTCCAGGTTGTGAGCTTCTTTGAGTACACGGCCTGCTTTTCCGACGCAGGGGAAGTGCAGGAAGAGTCCATGGAGGGGAAGCTTGTTTCTCTGATGTTCTCTGCTCTCCAAAGTTCTCTGCAGTTCCTGGCAGTCATGGGCAGAGCAGTAGCCATACGAAGGCGTGAAGTATCGACAAGAAGCTCAGAGACCTCGGCCCTCACCCTGCCTTGTGTAGCTGGATCCTGGACTTCCTGTCAGATCGCCGGCAGGTGGTAAGAGTGGGCTCCCTCACCTCTGTCTCTCTGACCCTCAGCACTCATACCCCACAGGGTTGTCTCCTTGCCCCCTCCTCTACTCTCTGTATTCCCATGACTTGTGTCCCCACCCACAGCTCCAATCTGCTAATCAAATTCGCTGATGAAACTGCATTGATTGGCCTAATCTCAATTAATAACGAGGCAGCCTAAAGATAAGAAGTCATCACCCCGATACAGTGGTGTCAAGAAAACAACCTCTCCCTCATGGTGACAAAAACAAAGGAGCTGGTTGTGGACTACAAGAGGAATGGAGACAGGGACCAAATTCAACATTTCCAAGTCTGTTATTGACACAAAATGCACATTTTAATATTGATCAGGACACAGTGTATTTTATATATTGTTAATGACATAAAACGTATTTATAGATTGTTACTGACAGAGCATCGTATAATTTGTGTTCCGTGTGTTATCTGAATGTACTTGCCTGTGATGCTGCCACAAGTCAGTGTTTCTCTGTACCTGTACCTTCCCGTACTTGTGAACTTGGCAATAAGTTCAACAGGACCTGAGAAATCTCAATGAGATTTGATTAGTGATGATGATCTTGGCAGCTCGGTTGGTCGAATGTATGAGACAGTACACTGTTAAATGCAAAACCCTGAACGGTGTTGATGATCAGAGGGATCTTAGACTCCAAGTTCATCGCTCCCTGAAAGAGACTGCACAGATTGATCCGGTGGTTAAGAAGGCAAATGACGCGGTTGTCTTTATTAGTTGAAGCACTGAGTTGAAAAGTCGGGAAGTTGTGTTGTGGCTGTTGCGAGCCTGCGGTCGGACTGTGACTGTGTCTTTAAGAGCGCCGGAGTGAGGAGGCGGGACTATGACGTCAGTCACAGGCTGACGGCGCTAACTGTGGATTTAACCATAAGAGAGAGAGAGCGATCTGCAGACAGGCAGTCGGCCAGTCCAAAGAGAGAGAGACTGGAAAAGCTGATAGCTTCAGTTTGTCACAGCTGAGGCTTGGAACTCTCCTATGCTCTTGATCATCGGTACACGGAACCACAATGAATGTGTGTGGCTATCACTTCGTATAATCGATAGGAGTGAATTTTGGAATATCTTGGGGGACTGCTTGTGTTAACCCTTGCCTGGGTATGTTGAGTGGTAATACCTGTAAAACGGTATTCCTGTGACAGGTCACTTTCGCTGATAACTCGTATGTGACTTTGTCGAGGGCGCAGAGGAGCTTTACCAGGATACTGTCTGGATTAGAGGGCATGATCTGTAACGAGAGGTTGGACAAACTTGGGTTGTTTTCTCCAGAGCGGCGCAGGCTCGGGTGAGACTGGATAGACGTTTATAAGATTACAAGAGGTAGAGATAGAGTGGACAGACGATATATTTTTCCTGGGGGTTGAAATGTCTAACACATTTAAGATGAGAGGAGATGTGAGCTGCAAGTTTGTTTCTATCTACATTACGACAGTACATTGAACTGATATACGACAAACAATAACTGTAACAAAGCATTATGGCTGCAGAGAAAGTGCAGTGCAGATAGACATATGGTGCAGGGTCACGTCGAGTTACATTGCGAGGTCGAGTCCATTTTATCGTACTGGAGACCATTCATTCGGCTTATAACCGCAGACAGGAAGCCGTCCTTGAGCCTGGTGGTACGCACTTTAAGGCTTTTGTATCTCTTCCCCGATGGGGGAGCGGGTTTGCAGCAAGAATGTCCAGGTTGTGAGGATCTTTGAGTACATGGCCTGCTTTTCCGACACAGGGGAAGTGTAGGAAGAGTCCATGGAGGGGAGGCTTGTTTCTCTGATGTTCTCTGCTCTCCAAAGTTCTCTGCAGTTCCTTGCAGTCATGGGCAGAGCAGTAGCCATACGAAGGCATGAAGTATCGACAAGAAGCTCAGAGACTCGGCCTTCACCCTGCCTTGTGTAGCTGGATCCTGGACTTCCTGTCAGATCGCCAGCAGGTGGTAAGAGTGGGCTCCCTCACCTCTGTCTCTCTGACCCTCAGCACTCATACCCCACAGGGTCGTCTCCTTGGACCCCTCCTTTACTCCCTGTAGACCCATGACCTGTATCGCCACCCACAGCTCCAATCTGCTAATCAAATTCGCTGACGACACTACATTGATTAGCCCAATTTCAAATAATAACGAGAAGTCATTACCCCGACACAGTGGTGTCAAGAAAACAACCTCTCCCTCATGGTGACAAAAAAAAACAAAGAAGTTGGTTGTGGACTGCAGGAGGAATGGAGACAGGGACCAAATTCAACATTTCCAACTCAGTTATTGACACAAAATGCACATTTTAATATTGATCAGGACAATATATTTTATACATTGTTAATGACATAAAACATACGTATAGATTGTTACTGACTGAGAATCGTATACTTTGTGTTCCGTGTGTTATCTGAATGTACTTGCCTGTGATGCTGCCACAAGGCAGTGTTTCTCTGTACCTGTACCTTCCCGTACTTGTGCACTTGGCAATAAATTCAACGGGACCTGAGAAAACTCAGTGAGATTTGATTAATGATGATCATCTTGGCAGCTCGGTCAGTTGAATGTTAAAAGACACTTTTAAATGCAAAACCCTGAACAGTGTTGATGATCAGAGGGATCTTAGACTCCAAGATCATCGCTCCCTGAAAGAGACTGCACAGATTGATCGGGTGGTTAAGAAGGCAAATGTCATGGTTGTCATTATTAGTTGAAGCAATGAATTCAAAAGTCAGGAAGTTGTGTTGCAGCTTTATAAAACTAGATAGAACACATCTGGAGTGTTTCATACAGTTCTGGTCGCCCCAATTCTAGGAAGGATGTCGGGGCTTTGGAGAGGGTGCCGAAGAGGTTTACCAGGATATTGCCTGGATTAGAGGGCATGAGTTATTACAGAAGTTTGGACAAACTTACTCTGCCTGCGGTGGGAGACTCTATCGGTCACGTGATCCCGTTTGCCCCTCCCATTTAACTGCAGACGGGCAACATCTGCGCGTCTGTTTCCGAGGCCCCGCCCTCCAGATGACGCAACATTCACTTTGCGCATGCTCAGTGTTGTCTGCGGGCTCAGGAAGGGATCCTCGCCTCTTGGGTTGGGAGCCGGGGGTCGCGATCATTGTCTGCGAGCCGAAGATATCACTTTCCCATCGGTGAGTATTGAGACCGATCCCGAGCGGGGTGATCCGATGTTGGCTGCGAGCCCCGAACTGAGGGCCAGTTCCTCATTTAACTTGCAGTTATCTGGGCTCGTCAAAAATGTGTAGACTTCACTTAATCTGCATTGAACGATCCAAACCAGGAGCCCGGTCTCTCTATTTCTGCAAAATTGAAATGGAAGTCCCGCCAACAGGTCACATGAGGCTGTGTGCGCAGATCTGCCCCGCCCTCTGCTTTGTGACGCAATATCACGGTGTGTGTTAAAGTAGTCCCCGGATGGGTAGTGATGCTTCCTCCATATTGTGTTGGGGAAATCTGATGTTGGCCACTGAGTCCCATTAACTCCCCCCAACTCTCCTCACTTCCTGAGGCTCCTCGCATTTGTCCTTGAGCTTCATGGCTGTTGTGTCTTTTCCCAGATTGGGGTGGGTGAGGAAGGAGAACTTCCCAGGTTGTGGGGATCTTTGATTTCACTGCCTGCTTTACCAGGGGACTGGGAAGTCTAGAAGGGAGAATGGTTTCTGTGATGTGCTGATCTGTATCCAAAGGTCACTGCAATTCCTCGCAGTCACGGGCAGAGTAGTTACCATGCAAAGGTGTGAAGTGTCCGGATAGGATGATGTGTTGATGAAGTGAGGTTGGGTGAGGATCAAAGCATATGTGAAAGTTCTTGTTGTTTGTTCTAACTTTGTCATTTTAGAATTTTTATACAGTAGTCTGTGCTATTAATTCAGTATCTGTGTATTGCTGGAGGACCATCAGTGATTGTTCTCGATCCCTTCTCCCACCTGGTTCCATCTGCTTATCCCTGCCCATCTTGTTCAACTACTGTCCAGTCTTGTAACACCACCTCCCACCCACCCCCCCACCCCACCTGCTTCAGAGATACCCTGCTCTACGGACAACGTGGCAGAGCAGGGTATCTTGCAGGGGACTTTAAATCACACAAGTTTGGATTCATTGATGAAATCTGTTAAATTTCTTTCGTTCACCCCCTGAAATCATTAAAAATGTCCATTAAGCAGCCTTTGAATACAAACTCTCACGCACATGTGATGTTATTCTGGTGCCCCCACATAAAACCATGAGATATACCGTAGGAGCAAAATTAGGCCATTTGGCCCATCGCACCTGCTCTGCCATTTAATCATGCCTGTTCCAATTTTCCTCAGTCCCAGTCTCCTTCCTTTTGCCCATAAACTGTCATCATCAAGAATCTAGAAACCTCTGCCTTTGATATCCATAAATACTTGGCCTTCACAGCTGCCCATGGCAAAGGATTCCACAGATTCAGCACTCTCTGGCTAAAGAAATTCCCCCTCATTCACCTTTCTAAAAGGACGTCCCACTGCCCCCTTTATACTGAGATGACATCCTCTGGTCCTGGACTCTCCCAATACAGGACACATCCTCTCCATATCCACTTGATCAAGGCCATTTACCATTTGATAGGATTCAATGAAATCATCCTTCATTCCTCTGAGTACAGGTCCAGAGCCATCAAATGCTCTTCATATGACAGGCCATTCAATTCTGTACTCATTTTCGTAAACCTCCTTGGAACTCTCTCCAGTATTAGCACATCCTTTCTGAGATAAGGGGCCCAAAACTGCTGAGAATAATCCAAGAGCTTTATAAAGTTTCAACATTACATCCTAACTTTTATGTTTTAGTCTTCTTGAACTGAATGCTTGCCTTCCTCACCACAGACTCAACCCACAAATTAACCTTTAGGGAATCCTGCACAAGGACTCCCAAGTCCATTTGCACCTCAGATTTTTTTTGTACATTCTCTCCATTTAGAAAATAGCCAACCCTTTCATTTCTTCTAGTGAAGTGTATCATCATGCACCTCCCAACACAGTATTCTATCTGCCATTTCCTTGCCCATTTTCCTGATCTTTCTCTAGCCTCCCTACTTCTCCAAAATGACCTGTCCTTCCACCTATCTTTAAATTCCCTGCAAACTTTGCAACAAAGCCATCAATTCCATCATCCAAATCATTGGCATATAACATGAAAAGAATCGTTCCCAACATAGACCCCTGTGGAACTCCACTAGGAACCGGTAGCAAGCCAGAAAAGGCTGTCTCTATTCCCACTCGCTTCCTCCTGCCAATCAGTCACTACCTTTTCCCTGTAATAACATAGGCTCAGAGTTTGTTAAGGGTTCTCACGTGTGGCACCTTGTCAAAGGCCTGAAAATCCAAGTACACAACATCAACCAATTCTCCTTTGTCTACCCTGTGTATTATTTCTTCAAAGCATTCCAACAAATTTATCAGACAAGATTTTCCCTTGAGGAAACAATGCTGACTCCGGCCTATTTTATCTTGTGCCTCCAAGTACCTCGAACTCACATCCTTAACAATCGACTCCAACATCTTCCCAACCACTGTCAGATTGAGTGGCCTATAGTTTCCTTTTTTCTGCCTCTCTCCCTTCTTAAAGAGAGGAGTGACATTTGCAATATTCCATTCTTCCAGAGCCATTCCTGAATCAAGTGATTCTTGAAGGATCATTACTAATGCCTCCACGATCTCTCTGGCCACCTCTTTCAGAACTGTGGGCATAAACCATCAGGTCCAGGTGACTTATCTGCCTTCAGATCTTCAGTTTCCTGAGAACCTTCTCTTTTGCTGTGGTCCTTTCTGTTCAGGTCCCACCTTCACTGGAAGAGAGCCATGGAACAAAAAGTCTTACCCCTCTCCTTCCCTCCTCCCACCACAAGCCTGATGTCATGCATGGGTTTGCTACACCAGGGTCTGGCGTCATGTGTATGATTCCTTATGTTAGGGTTCCCCAAACTTCTTTGCACCGTGGACCGGTTTAATATCGGCCGACGGGGGAGGGTGTAGGGGGGATGTTCAAGTTCTACATTGTGTGACAGGGAATGAGGAAAGGTGCAGCTGACTCATATCACCAAATCATATCATTTCCATTCTCTCTGTGTCCTTCATCCTCACTCTCTCTCATCTCCAGTGGTCTGCGCCCCAGTGGTTGGGGACCACTGCCTTACATCTGTGGGTTTGTTTCTCTTGTTTGTGCTGTTTAATATTTTTTTTCCATTCAGACAAGGGAGACACATCCAGATCTGTCACATTCTCTCATTGTGGGTGGGGATTTTTTTTCATTGACTCTATTCCACTGTTACAAATTGCCGAAGGGCAGCCAATGTTTCGAGGTATATAGCCCTATTAATGCAAGAAGGAAGCCTTTTCTGTTTTTCTGGGCTTCTCAAACATTTGTACACTTCAGTGAAATCTTCCTCCAGAAGTTCCAGAGGAGAAGCTCAGTCTGTCTAATATTTCCACACAATTAAAGTGGGGAATCGTTTATTATTGTCATGTACCGAGGTTTAATGAAAATCTTGTCTTGCATACCATCCTCTCAGATCAACAAATTACAACAGTAGAAAATAGTAAAACATTAACAGAGTGTAACAAAGCATTATGGTTACAGAGAAAATCCACTGCAGGAGGACATATGGTGCAAGGTCACGTCGACTTACATTATGAAGTGAAGAGTCCATCTTATAATGCTGAGGAATATTCAGTTTGCTTATAACAGCAGAATGGAAAATGTCCCTAGGTCTGGTGGTATGTTTTCTGTTCTTTTGTTTTCATTTATCTTCGACCTGATGGGTGGTTGATAATCGATAATGTCTGGTCTGGAGTTCTGGGAATCTTTAATTATGTTGGCTGATTTACTGAGGCTGCAGGAAGTATAGAGAGAGTATAGAGAGAGGCTTGTTTCCATGATGTGTCCACAGTTCTATTTCTTGAAGTCAAAAGAAGAGAATAGCTGTGCAAAGGTGTGAAGTATCCGGATGGGATACTTTTTATGGAGTAAGCTTAAATTTGCCGGATCAATAACCACACTACAAACAGTTCTTTACTTTATCCTTTTCACCAGTTTATTTCTTCGAACTCAGCCGGCGAGAAGCTCAGAGCCAAGCATCAGAGGGACACAACTCCTCTCCCTCTGGCTGCTCATGATGAATCTCTGTCTAACATGCAGAAACGTTCCAGTTATAGAACTAGCGAAACAAAGAGCACTTTAGTTCAACTGGTATTCCCACCAAGTCCGTTGGAGCAAAACTTAATTTATTAGATAAGAGAGTCCACTAAATCAGGGTTTTAAATTCAAATGAATGTTCTGTCCAATCCTTATTAGTTATTCTCTTTCGTTAGACACTTTGTTCAATTCGTGTCTCATGAGAACTCAACTCTACATAACGTTCCCAAGAGATATCTGTGAGTCGTTAATCTAAACAGGGTGCAAGCAGATCCCTCAGTGAAAGACAGAACAGAAATTTGCACACTATCTGGAACAAAGCACACATAAGTTTGGACTTAGTTTTAACCCATTATTTACAAGAGTCCAAGAATCATTTCTTACATCCCCCAATACCCTTAAAACTTCACCACCAGAGTGTTGTAGCAGATAGTTGCCTTTCTGACTGAAAACCTGTGACTAGTGGAGTGCCACATGGATCAGTGCTGGATCTGTTGTTGTTTGTCATCTATATCAGTAACCTGGATGATAGTGTGGTTAACTAGATCAGCAAATTTGTGGATGACACCAGGATGGGTAGTGCAGTGGACAGCGAGGAAGACTACCATGGCTTGCAATGCGATCTGGTCCGCTGGAAAAAATGGGTTGAGAAATGGAAAATGGAATTTAATGTAGACCAGTGTGAGGTGTTGTACTTTAGTAGTAGCTGCCAGGGTAGGTCGTACACAGTGACCGGTATGGCACTGAGAAGTATTGTAGAAGAAAGGGATATGGGAATACAGGTCCATATTTCACTGAAAGTTGTGTCACAGTTCAACAGGATGGAAAAAAAGATTTTGGCATATTGGCCTTCATAAACAAAAGTGCTAAGTAAAGGAGATGGATGTTATGTTGACTTTGTACAAGACATTGGTGAGCCATAATTTGGAGTATTGTGTGCAGTTTTGGTCACCAACCTACAAGAAAGATGTAAAAGAGATTGAAAGAGTTCAGAGAAAATTCACAAGGATTTTGCCTGGTCTGGAGGTCTTGGGTTATGAGGAGAGATTGAACAGGTGTGGGCTTTATTCTTTGGAATGTAGAAGATTGAGGGGAGATTTGATGGAGGTGTACCAAAATTATGAGGGTTATAGATGGGGTAGATGCAAGATGGCTTTTTCCAATGAGATTGGTTGGGACTACAACCAGAGGCCATGGGTTGAGGGTGAAAAGCGAAACATTAAGGGGAACATGAGGAAAAACTTCTTCACACAGATGATCATCCAGGTGTGGAATGAGCAGACAGCCCAACTGGTGCATGTGAGCTCAATTTCAACATTTAAGAGCTTGTATAAGTACCTGGATGGTAGGGGTACGGAGGTAAACAGTTTAAATAGTTCAACACAAACTAGATGGGCTAAAGGGCCTGTTTCTGTGTTGTAATTTTCTATGACTCTGTGACAAGGACATGAAATAATACTAATATTCATGTAGTTCCTTTTAACAACTGTGCGCGCCAACCATTCATCTGGGCAGGAAACGTTTATGTGGCTTTAAAACTGTGGCACCTTACATTGACAGTAGATAAAAGAAAATCCCAGCTGCACGTCAACAAAGGCTATTTGTGTGAGTGTGTTTCAGTTACTGTGGGGCCAGGCACCCGTGCAGCTCAGTGGGAACAGGGAATAATACCAATGCAGAGTGTTAACTAAGCCAAGTCACAGACTGGAGACGGCAGAAATATCCCATTCTTATAGAGACAAGAAGAGCATCAGAGAGTTTGATGGTCATTCCAGATACCAGCACTGTGCCCATTTAGAAGAGAATTTCTCCGTCCAACTTGGGTTGAACTTCACTGTAACAGTGAGATACCAGATCACACCTTGGCAACTAAAGTGATCTCATCTGAAATGTTGTCCTTCACCCACTGGTGAATTTTATATATTTTTTTCAGGTTAAAAACGACAAGGAATTTATCTACGGGAATCGCGAACCCAACACACCAGTTTTGCTGTCTCTGTCCACGTATATCCAGAAGTGGAGCAAGGGATTCACTCGATCATCCTTCCTGCTCAGACTCTGGGGAGGGTTTACTCAATCATCCTTCCTGCTCAGACTGTGGGGAGGGATTCACTCGATCATCTAACCGACTGGCATGTCCGTCAGTTTACACAGGGGAGCAGCCGTTCACCTTTTCAGACTGTGGGGATTCAAGGTCATCTCATGAAGGTACATCAGCAAGTTCACACTGGGAAAAGGCCATTCACCTGTTCTGTGTGTGAGAAGGGATTCAGTCGGTCTTCCCACCTGTGGACACGCCAGTCAGTTCTCACTGGGCAGAGGCTGGTCATCTGCTGAATTTGTGGGGAAGGATTCACTCGGTCATCTGACCTAATGGCTCACCAGCCAGTTTGCACCGGGGAGAGAACGTTCACCTGCTCAGACTGCGGGAAGGGATTCATTTGGTCATCTCAACTGAAGGTACATCAGCGAGTTCACACTGGGGAGAGGCCGTTCACCTGCTCAGAGTGTGGGAAAGGATTCACTCAGTTATCCAACCTACAAGCACACCAGTCAGTTCACACTGGGGAGAGGCCATTCACCTGCTCAGTCTGTGGGAAGGGATTCACTTGCTCATCTAAACTGAAGGTACATCAGCGAGTTTACACAGGGGAGAAGCCATTCACCTGCTTAGACTGCGGGAAGGGATTCACTCGATCATCTCAACTGAAAGAACATCAGCTAGTTCACACAGGGGAGAGGCCGTTCACCTGCTCAGACTGTGGGATGGGATTCACTCGGTCATCCAACCTGTTGGTACACCAACGACTTCACACTGGGGAGAGGCCATTCATCTGCTCAGACTGTGGGAAGGGATTCACTTGGTCATCTCATCTACTAAAACACCAGCAAGTTCACATTGGATGGAGGCCGATCACCTGCTCAGACTTTGGGAAGAGATTCTCTCAGCCATCTCCACCAAATATGCATCATTGAGTTCACACTGGGGAGAGGCTGTTCACCTGCCATGAATGTGGGAAGTGATTCACTTAGTAATCTAACCTTGTGACACACTACCAGGTTCACACTGGGCAGAAAGTTTCAATAAGCTGCATGCTGGATATTCGTCCATCACCATTGCTGAATGCAATTTCGAGAGTGACTGTCGGTGCTGAAATCTGCAATTATTGCTGCTGCTCACCACACCCAGTCCTGCACCCTGGTCACTGGGCATGGGAGGAGTTTCTTCTGCTGCACATTCACCTTTAATAGGACTGGAGTTTAATATTCTGGATCTGAGACAAATAAATCAGTTCTATTTTAAACTCTTATCTCCGGTACTTAGTGAATTTATAACACAACTAGCGTACAATAGAGTCATCCCAGGCCGGCTGGACCCCCTGTCAGTTGCATGACAGTCCTTTTCAATCCTCCCCTGTTGTTCCCCTCTCGCTCTCCCTGTGGTGATCGGTTCCAAACAGTCACCAACCTGGGGGTGAAGAGGTTTCCCTTGAATTTTCTGCAGACTGAAGAAGTCAAGTTGACTGCAGTTCTGTCTGAGATGTTCTTCACCACTCAAATCTCTGGGCTGAGGAAGAATGACATTGGTAGTTAACGTCCTTATTCACGGCTCATTTCCACATTATGGGTCATTTTCCCTGCTTTGAAAGGGTCCTTAGAAATCACCCCTGTCCTCTAAAGACTGAAAGCAGAATGGGAAACCATCAGTTGGATGTTCAACGAAGCAGGGTCAGAAACCAGAGGTGGGCACATGGCAGAGTTTGGGGATCTGGACGATGGTCGGGGTAAGAACGTATGATGAGGAGAAGGGAATCCACAACAGGGCGTGGCAACGAATGACAGTAGCAACATTTGGAAGCTGAGTGACGGGGAAAATCTTTCGGTTGTCTGACTGATGACACAAACAATATCTGTGCTGAGGTGCTCCACTGGTCGAGGAACATGTGTGTGTTGGGAATGGTTTTATCTAGTGAGGGAGTTGTTCCTGCTTGTTTATCCAGTAATATTATATCCGGATGGTTATTATGGATTGTCCTATCTGAAAAAATGTATTGATTATCATATAATTTGTAAGATTTTGACTCTAAAACTGGATCAGGCTTGAATTTATGATGCCTTAATGAAGTGATGGAGGGCATTCATGAGTCTGTATTTTAAATCAAGATTTTGGTGAATGATATTTGCGACTTGATTGTACATTTGTAAGTAATCAGATTAAGTTAAACTGCTGCAGGATCCTGGAATGTGGCCTTTTATATATTGGCGAGACCCGACGCAGACTGGGAGACCGCTTTGCTGAACATCTACGCTCTGTCCGCCAGAGAAAGCAGGATCTCCCAGTGGCCACACATTTTAATTCCACATCCCATTCCCATTCTGACATGTCTATCCACGGCCTCCTCTACTATAAAGATGAAGCCACACTCAGGTTGGAGGAACAACACCTTATATTCTGCCTGGGTAGCCTCCAACCTGATGGCATGAACATCGACTTCTCTAACTTCCGCTAGGCCCCACCTCCCCCTCGTACCCCATCTGTTACTTATTTTTATGCACACATTCTTTCTCTCACTCTCCTTTTTCTCCCTCTGTCCCTCTGAATATACCTCTTGCCCATCCTCTGGGTCCCCCCCTCCGCCCCTTGTCTTTCTTCCCGGACCTCCTGTCCCATGATCCTCTCGTATCCCCTTTTGCCAATCACCTGTCCAGCTCTTGGCTCCATCCCTCCCCATCCTGTCTTCTCCCATCATTTTGGATCTCCCCCTCCCCCTCCAACTTTCAAATCCCTTACTCACTCTTCCTTCAGTTAGTCCTGATGAACAGTCTCAGCCTGAAACGTCGACTGCACCTCTTCCTACAGATGCTGCCTGGCCTGCTGCGTTCACCAGCAACTTTGATGTGTGTTGAGAGGAATTGAATTGATTGCAGAGCTGCGCTATTCCCATTGGTGTGAAGCGATGTCAATCACCGGTTACACCCAATAGTAGAGGCGGACCAGCCAAGTGGGCGTTACCCCTTCTCCTGCTGGAACGCGAACTGCCCGTTAAAGCGGAACAAATCAAAAAGTAAATGTCCGCTTTTTGATTTATTTCCATTTCCCTCCGAGGGAAGTTGGGGCATTTGTGAAGCGTCTCCTGCGGCCGGAGTCTGATGTATCGCTGAGAGGTAGGAGGACACCACTCGGCCCGTCGGTTTGATGCCGGTTCCCTGGGGAGGGAGAGGGTGATTTTATTGAAAGGATGAAGACGGTGAGAGAGGGGGCGGACAGGATGTTTGTCCCGGTGGGGACAGGAGGGGCTCATCTGTGGAAATGTCTGAGCCCACGGTAGTGGCGATTCACCACATTGGGGGGCAAACACCGGCAGACTGTTGCCCTGCAATCGGGGCCAATGGTCCGGGCAAAGTGACAATTATTTGTGCTTTGTTGAGATTGTACCGGGAATATGGTGTAAAATCCTGCTCCCCACACTAACACGGGTTATACAGACCAAAGAACAAACTGCCGGAGGAACTCAGTGGGTCGGGCAGCATCTGTGGAGGGAAATGGACCGTCAACATTTCGGGCCGAGACCCTCCCTCTGGACTGAGAGTGGACGGGAAATAGTCAGAGAAAAGAGGTGAGGGGTGGGGATGGGGCAAGAGCTGGGGAGTGAGAGGTGGGTCCAGGTGAGGGGGAGGTGGGAAGGTGAAAATAGTGACAGGAGTGGGAGGTGAGTGGTTGGGGCAACACGCGGCTGCAGAAGATGGAAATTAACTCCATAGAGGATTAACAAAGAGGTTAGAGAGTATTTGTTATAGAGAGTGCAATGAAGATTCACCAGACTGATCCCTGGAGTGGTGGGGTCATCATATGAAGAAAGATCAAATGTGATAACCCTTTCATTTAGAGAACCGAGGGCTGAGAGGTGAACACATTGAAATGCACAACATCATTACCGGTTGAACCAGGGATCCCAGTCTCTGAAAAACGGGGTGGACTGTCCGGGACTGAGATGAGGGGAAATGTCTCCACTCCTAGGGTGGTGAATGTCTGTAAATCCCCACCACAGAGGGCGGTGAAGACTCAGTGATCGTCCTCACATAAAACAGAGGCCAGCAGATGTGTGGAGACCGAAGGGATCGAGGAAATGAGGATCGGACAGAAACATGTGGCTGAGATGGGAGAGCAGCCGCCATCTTGTTGATGGTTAGAGGGGCTGAATGGCCACAGATTCTGTTTCAGTGTTCCTGCAGATACACCAACAGCTTCACACTGGGAAGCGGCCGTTCACCTGCTCCATGTGTGCAAAGAGACTCATTCAGTTAACCCATCTTGTGATGCTCCAGTGAGTTCACAATAAATAGAGGCCACATTTCTGTCCGGAGTCAGCAAAGAGTTTTACTCAATCATCCCAGCTGCTGCAACACCAGCAACTTCACATCAGGGAGGAAGTTCAAATCAGCTCTGTGTTAAATGTTTAACCATCACGGTGACTGAAGGCAGCTGCAGGTTCAGGAGGGACTGTTACTGTCAGAATCTGCAGTTCTTGTGGCTGCTCATCGCACCCAGGACTGACCCCTGGTCACTGAGCATTGGAGGAGTCCGTTCTGCTGATGTTAGCCTTAAACTAGACTGGTGTTTAATATTGTGGATCTGTGAAAAATAAATCAGTTCTGTATCAAATCCCGTGTCTCAGGTACTTACTGTCTCTGCCACACTCACAATGTATACTAGAGAGGCCACTCGGCCCATCTTGTCCCTGCCCATGCTTCTGTTCCACATCAGTATTTTAAAACCAATCCCTGCCGCTCCGCTGTCACTCTCCCTGTGATGACAGGTTGCAACTGGTCACCACTCCTTGGGATAGGAGATTTCCCTTGAATTTCATAGAATCATAGAAATCTACAGCACATTACAGATCCTTTGGCCCACAATGTTGTGACGACCATGTAACTTACTGTAGAAACTGTCTACAATTACCCTACCGCATAGCCCTCTATTTTCCTAATCTCCATGTACCTATCTAAGAGTCTCTTAAAAGACCCTATTGCATCCGTCTCTGCCACGTCACCGGCAGTGCATACAACACACACACCACAATTTGTTTAAAAAACTTAGCTCTGACATCTCCTCTGTACCTACTTCCAAGCAGCTTAAACCTATTCCTCCCTCATGTTAGCCATTTCAGCCCCGGGAAAAAAAGCCTCTGTCTATCCACACGGCCAATGTCTCTCATCATCCTATACACCTGCATGGATTTCCTTCATGCTTCTCTCTGGGCTGAATAAGACGATGAGCTCACTGTGGTTTGATGTCCTTCAGAGCTCTGGATGAAGTTGGTTAAACGCCTTCTTCCCCGCTCTTTTCAACGTTTTCTGTCATTTTCACTCATTTCAAAGGACTGTGTCTCAGACAGTTGGTTTGTTGCAATGCGCCTCGAAAGTCTGACAGCAGACTGGGGAGTGAATCTTCGATGGTGCACAGTCCGAAACCAGCCTGAATCAGGGCTTTGGGGCTCCAGAAAGAGATGGGGCCGAGAGTTTACAAGGAAGAGGAAGAAGAGGAATCAGACCAGCAGGATGTGGCTACAAATGAAAGACCAGAAACATTTTGAAACTGTTTGTTTGATTGAAAGAAAAGGTGGTGAATTTCTGCAAAATACTGGAGGAAATCAACAGATCAGGCCGCAAATGTGGAGAGGAACAAATAAACAACGTTTAGGCCAAGCCCCTTCAGCATGCATTGGCTGTGTACTCCTCTGCTTTGTTGCTGCCTGAACTGCAGGGTTCCTCCAGCATTTTATGTGTTTGTGTCCACATCTCCTGCAACAGCAGCATCTCTTGTGTTTCTTATCTGCATTTGTAAGAACGTTCTACTTTGGCATTAAACACGCGGAAAGTGTAAGTGTATTGTTTTATGGGAGCTGCTTTCTGCGTTAAAAGAGCTGCTGAGTTTTCTACACAAAAAAAAACTGAGGTATGGACATGGAACCTGTGCTTGCAGAAACTTTTAATGGCACCATGATTACCCAGAAAGCTCTGCGCTGCAGTTTTCGCCGTCTCTGAAGCACCGATCAAATGCGCAGGCGTCAGGGTTGCGGCTGGTCCCGAATATCACGCATGCGCAGTACACAAAAGGCCTCGGATGTCGCTGCCGGTGAGTGTTTCTCCGTGCGACTGTTTTCACTACCGACTGAGGGGTAATTGCTTTGAGATACGGACACTGTGAACCATAATCCCGGGACAGTCGTGCTCTGGTCCCTCTCTCTCAGCCCCACGATCCGTACATGGGCCCGGGGAGCTTCCGGCTGATGAGGGAATGGGAGCCGATGGATCTCTCAGACAGAGCTGAGCTCCAGCCATCTAAATGCAAGGATTAGGAACTCGGAGAAAGGGAACAAAATCTTTTACATCAGCTGTTGAGAAAATCACCTTTGTTCTGCCTCCAGTCACAAACAAGAGAAAATCTGCAGAGAAGGCACAGTTTTAAGGTGTTTGGAAGCAGGTACGAAGGAGATGTCGGGGGTGTTGTGTTCTCTATACGTACCGTGGGTTACTAATAACAAACATATTCTGGCAGAATTGAACTTTTATTTGACAGCAACAAAACCACGTTTTACACCGCCATGCAACACACATCAAAGTTGCTGGTGAACGCAGTAGGCCAGGCAGCAGCTCTAGGAACAGGTACAGTCGACGTTTCGGGCCGAGACCCCCGAAATGTCGACTGCACCACTTCCTAAAGATGCTGCCTGGCCTGCTGCGTTCACCAGCAACTTTGATGTGCGTTGCTTGAATTTCCAGCATCTGCAGATTTCCTGTTGTCTGCCCGTGAGAACATGTTTTGACCCATTCTTTCTGGGTACATAATGATACCAAACACCTTTGCCCTGGACAACAAGTAGCTTTCATATCACAAATGAGCCAGACTCCAATGAGACAGACTACTGCCCTTCCCATCATATTCATTGGCATTGCCATCAATGAGTTCACCACCGTCAGTCACCTGGGGGAGGGTTCAGGGGAAATATTTATGTACGATACAGAAACTGGTGTTACCTGTGTGTATTGTGGCGATGCAAAAATTGCTGGAGAATTTGCAAGTGGGAAGAAGTGGGGTGATATTTGGATATCTGAGTTTTTAAAGCATCATTTAACAAGCAAATCACGTATGGACAGTGTACAAAAGCTCTGGCGAGAAAATCCTTCATTACCCGCTGCAGGCCTGCTACATAGGTTGTGTGAGAGTGCGGATGAACTGAATCGAACCCAGAGGAGATCAAACTTTTTATTAACAGTGATTTGCTAGCTGTTAAAATGAATACCTCTCTATATAAAATTCAGTGTGCACATCTTGTTGTCACTGAGTAAAAATTGGACAGCACAAGATATTTTTGCACACACTTGTCATTACAATTTTGAGGGGACATTGGTGGGAAGATGGGGAGACCTCCAGTGTCCCTGATGCCTTCACCTACAAGATGTGCATCCAGCTGCAGCTTGTAACCCTTCACTCTAAGGAGTTGGAGCTGGAAATGGATGAATTCTGGATCATCCGGGAGTTTGTGGGGGGGAGGTGGTGATAGCTATGACATGAAGAGAGGTGGGTTTCACCCAAGGTACAGGACATAGGAAACTGGGTGAGCGTCAGGAAGTGGAATGAGGTTAAATAGCCATCACAGAGTACTCTTGTGGCCATCCCACACAACAACAGGTGGACCACTTTAGATACTTTTGGGGGGGAGGGGGAAATTACCTGGCAGAAGAAAGTCAAAGCGGTGACAAGGGATTTGTTAGTTCGGGAATTAAAACTAGCAGAGGTCTAATATTCTAGTGGTAAGGCTGGCTTGTGCGAGTGTGGGGGGTCGGGGGTGTTGGTTAAACTAAAGTTGCAGGGGGGAGGTGGGAGGGAGAATGCTAGAACAGATAGTGGAGAGGGTGAATGGAATTGAATTGACTTCATTACTTAGATCCTTCATATACATGAGGAGTAGAAATCTTTATGTTACCTCTCCAGCTAAATGTGCAAGTTATAGTAATTTATAATAAATAGTTTGTACATAGGACAGTCAATATAACATAGAAATATAATTGTGTCAGCATGAATTAATCAGTCTGATGTCCTGCTGGACAAAGCTGTCCTGGAGCCTGTTGGTCCTTTTGCTGTGGTACAGTTTCCTGGATGGTAGCAGCAGGAGCAGTTTGTGTTTGTGGTGAATTGGGTCCCCAATATCATTTGGGCCCTTTTTACACACCTGTCTCTGTAAATGTCCTGAATAGTTGGAAGTTCACATCTACAGATGCGCTGGGCTGTCCGCACCACTCTCTGCAGAGTCTTGCGATTGAAGGAAGTAAAGGTCCCATACCAGGCAGTGATCCGGTCAGTCAGGATGCTCTCAATTGTGCCCCTGTAGAATGTTCTTAGGATTTGGGGGCCCACACTAAACTTCAATCATCTGAGGTGAAAGAGGCACTATTCTGCCTTTTTCACCACATGGCCAGTATGTACAGACCACATGAGTTCCTCGGTGACGTTTATGCCGAGGAACTTAAAGCTGTTCACCCTCTCAACCCCAGATCCATTGATGTCAATAGGGGTTAGCCTGTCTCCATTCCTCCTGTCGTCCACAATCAACTCCTTTGTTTTTTGTGACAATAAGAGAAAGTTTGTTTTCTTGACACCAGTCAGATGTTGTTCAGACCTCAGATAGAGTCAGCAATCAAATGGTTGAGCATGGTGCGGTGAATGTGCTGAGCTGTGTATATCACAATGCAAGAAGCATCGTAGGAGAGCTAGATGAGCTCAGGACAGGGAATTATGATGTTGTAGCCATTACTGGGACTTGGTTGCACCCAACAGTCTGAGGGATTGAGAGGAACAAATTTGTAGAGAGATCGCAGACTATGCCAAGAAACAAAGGTTGATACAGTAAGTGATTTTAACTTTTCATATATTGACTGGGGCTCCCATACTGTAAAAGGACTAGCAGGGGTAGAGTTTGTCAAATGTGACCTTAGTCAGTCGGTAAAATTCCCGATGTAGAAGTGTGCAATAAGCTATTAGCAAATGGTCCAGAGCTAGTGACAGAAATTAGTGTAGGGGAACACTTTGTACCTGGTGATCATAATGCAATGAGATTCCAAGTAAATATGGAAACAGAGAGGTCTGGACCCCTCTTGAGATTCTAAATTGGAGAAAGGTATCTTTTTGAAAGGTGTACTTGGTAGCGGGAGTTCTTCAGAGGTGAATTTTGAGGGTGTAGAGTTTGTATGTGCCTTCCAAAATAAAAGTTGAAAGGGAACTGGTGCAGGGAACCTTGGTTTTCAAGTGATTTTGAGACTCCAGATATTTTGTTCCCCGAAATGCCTCAGACTGTTGGGTGCTAAGAAGACTCATTAATTACTACAATATCATAATTCCACACCCTGAGCTCATCTGACTTTCTTTAGTTACCTTCTGTTGGTTTCTAAAAGCTCCCCAATGTTTTTTTTTCTATTATTTGCCTCTCGTTGGCTTTGGCTTCTCATTTCAGCCACGGTTATGCCCTCCTGCCTTTACAATGCTTCCACTTCTTTGGGATGTGTCTATCACTCAGCTCCCGAATTGCTCGCAGAAACTCCAGCCATTACTGCTCCATTGTCATTCCTACCAGTTTCCCCTGACAATCAAATTTGCCCAGCTTCTCTGTCATAGAGACATGGAGAAGGTCAGTACAGAATGTTAGAGTGGATTTCTCCTTTTCCTGAATCTATAACAGCTCCTGCTTCCCTGAGGATGTCTGTTCCAAGGATCGTGCCCTCATTATTTGGACATACCCAAGAATACACTGGAAGCTGTACTCCCCCGATTTCTAGTATTTGCATCTCGCTTCTTTCTGCTTTTACTGTTTTCCCTCCTACACCCCTGATATAACTGGCCTGTCCGGTCGTTGGTAAGGGCAAGTCTGTTATCGCTACAGATGCCCCTGTGTCCACTAACATATTGCATTGCCGTCCCCCTAACAATGCCGTTATGTACATCCGTGAGTCACCAGCACTGGCCGTGAAGCCTGCTGCCACATCCTTCTCTGCCTTAAGAAGCGCTGTCACTAACTCCTTGATCTGATCAACAGTCAGACTGGTGGGGTGAGTGACTGGGTGTCTGCTGTCTCCTTCGCCTGGGTTTTCCCCCTCCCTTTTAGACACTGTCTCCAGCAATGTCCCAATAGGCCACAGCTGTAGCATATCAGCTCCTTCACTGCCTTATACCTGGTCCGGCAGTCCTTTACAAAGTGCCCTGGCTGCTGGCAAGCAAAGCAAACCCTCCGGGATATCACAGCAGCTGCATCCACTATACCCACTTTACGATTTATCTTGCCTTTTCTTTGGTCAATCTCACTGGCTCACGAAACTATCTCAGAGTAGTTGGACCCTACCATTATACCTAAATCTAAAACTTCTTGGTGGGCTGAACTCAGCCCTTCCTTCAGCATTTTTAGGAAGACTGGGTCGTCCCTCCCTGGGTTATCCAACCCTGAATACTCTTCGTACACTCGGTATTTACGTTCTGCGTAATCCATGGCTGTCTCGTCAGCCTTTTGAATCACTGCCATTATCATTCCCCAGCTACTCTCGCCTCCCCCCAGGCGCTGCCTCACTTCCTCTTTAAAGGAGCGATATCTTTCTTCATTACTGGCGCTCCCGGTAGTTGCCCATGTACCATCCCGCACCCCCTGGGCCATCCTGTCCCACATATTCCTCAGGCACTTGACTTTCACTGACACAGTATATCTTTAGGGTGCATCTGGTGAATTTCAACCATTTCCTCGAGTTTGCGCCAGAATTCTGAATTCCCACAGGCGACTTTAAGTGAGGGCAACTCGGACAAAATGCTCTGTTTCTCCCCAGGGTTGAAGGGCTTATGAATAGTTGTAATCAAGGTCAAGGGCTGGCTCGGATCATCAGGGTTCTCAGCCTGACGTTGCCTGACTTCAATAGGTGCCATTCTGGTAGACTTATCTGGGTAAAACCTCTCCCTGAGATATCTCCATACTAATTCCCACACTACGCAAAATATAAAACTGCAGAGTACGTATTCCACAATCTGCCACTTTTGAGTACCCGAACTCTTGATGCCTGCTGTATTCCCTTGCATCACACTTGCACACGCATACACTAAAATGCAGCTCCCCGAACGAGTATACACACCCCCACGCTGACGTCTCGAACCGTACCGTTGGTTACCACCTTTCGCAACTGGTGGTTCAACTCTCACCAAGTTAACATGCAAAGATTCCTCACTTACATAAACACACATGCACACGCACACACTACTTTAATATCTACCAGTCATTTCTCCACGTTCGTGATACCTCATGTTCCCGTGTGTCCACCGACTGAACAGATCCAAGTGTGAGTGTTATTTTAGAAAAATACTCACCAACTTAGACTGCTAGGAACACTGGCCACACGACGGGTCACGAAGGTATCCCACTCCTGACACCAAATGTTGTAGAGTGGATGAGATCACTGGAGAGACAGAGTCACTGGTAGATACAAAGCAGCTTCTTTATTCGACACAACAAGGTACAGCAGGCATCTTACGGACGGAGACGCTTTCCGCAGAAAGGTCTGCTAGCTAAAATGTGGGCTCGATATTTATACGCTAAACACAAAGGCAATTGCTACTTAAAAAGTTACAGACAATGCTTCCTTTTGAAGTTACATACAAACATCACACCTTCGATTTCATCCTTTCCTTCTGACGCCAACATGTCTGTGTTGGTGTCCACAGCCTTTAGTTGAATCCACAATACATTTATTTGGCATTTTACGCGCTAACATAGAAGACAATTAATATTTATAATGTATAGATAAGACTGTCTTCAAAACTACAGCATCAGGCACCAGAAGCATCTGGTATTTACACCTTTTAGGAAGCCCATCGTGGTGGACTCAATCCACAGTCCTTTGTCAAACAGTTAAAATAGAAGTCTGGTGGCCAAAGTCATTTAAGTGTTAACAAATCATCTACCCAAAAAGAAATCCACTCTAACACAGAAACATGCCCACACTGGAAGATCAGAATGGTAATCTATATGAGGAGTCAAAATAGATAGGAGAGATTTTAAATAGTGTTTTTGCATCCGTATTTGCTCAGGAGATGGACACAGAGTCTATAGAAGTGAGGCAAAACGGTATCATCTTCATGGACCCTGTACAGATTATAGAGGTGGAGGTGTTTGCTGTCTCAAGGCAAATTAGCGTGGATGAATCCCCAGGGCCTGGCAAGTTGTTCCCTGGGACTCTGTGGAAGACATGTGCAGAAATTGTCAGGACCTAAACACAGATATTTAAATAACCCTCAGTGTCAGGTGAGGTACTGGAGGATTGGAGGACAGCCAATGTTGTTCTGCTGTTCAAGAAAAGCTCTAAAAATAAACTAGGAAATTATACGTTGGTGAGCTTGACATCAGTAGTGGGAAGGTTATTGGAACATATGTGCAGGAAGCAGATATATAAGTATTTGGATCAATGTGGACTGATTAAGAATAGGCAGTGTGGCTTTGTGCATGGTAGGTCATGGCTAACCAATCTTATAGAGTTTCTCGAGGAAGTTATCAGGAAAGTGGATGAGGGCAAGGCAGTGGACGTTGTCTACATAGACTTTAGCAAGGCACTTAATGAAGTCTTATATGGGAGGTTGGTCAAGAAGGTTTAGTCACTCAGCATTCAAGATGAGATAGTAAATTTGATGAGACATTGGCTTTGGGAGAAGCCAGACTGTGGTAGAAGATGGTTGCCTCTCTGACTGGAAGCCTGTGACTAGTGGTGTGCCACAGGGATCGGTGCTGGATCTGTTGTTGCTTGTCATCTATATCAGTAATCTGGATGATAGTGTGGTTAACTGGATCAGCAAATTTGTAGATGACACCAAGGTTGGGGGTGTAGTGGACAGTGAGGAAGGCTATCATGGCTTGCAGTGTGAACTGGACCAGCTGGAAATATGGGTTGAGAAATGGAAAGTGGAATTTAATGCAGACAAGTGTGAGGTTTTTGATAGGACCTAGGTCTTACACAGTGAATGGATGGGCACTGAGGAGTGTTGTTGAAGAAAGGGATCTGGGAATACAGCTCTATAATTCACTGAAAATGGTGTCACAGGTAGATAGGGATGGAAAAAAGAAAAAAATTTTGGCGCATTGGCCTTCATAAACCAAAGTACTGAGTACAGGAGATGGATGTTTTGTTAACGTTGTACAAGACATTGGTGAGATCTAATTTGGAGTGCAGTTTTGGTCACCAACCTGCAGGAAAGATGTAAAAGAGGTTGAAAGAGATCAGAGAAAATTCACAAGGATGTTGCCAGGTCTGGAGGACTTCGGTTATAAGGGGAGATTGAACAGGTCAGGACTTTAGAACATTCCAAGGAATAAAGGGAGATTTGATGGAGGTGTAACAAAATTATGAGGGGTATAGATAGGGTAAATGCAAGCTGGCTTTTACCACTGAGATTGGGTGGGACTACATCCACAGGCCATGGGTTAAGGGTGAAAGGTGAAAAGTTAAGGGGAACATGAGGGGAAACTTCTTCACACAGACGGTCATCCAGGTGTGGAATGAGCAGAAAGCACAAGTGATGCATGCGAGCTCAATTTCAACATTTCAGAGGTTTGTATAAGTACCTGGATGGTAGGGATATGCGAGTAGAAAGTTTAAATAGTTCAGCACAGACTAGATGGGTCAAAGGGTCTGTTTCTGTGTTGTTCTTTTCTATGACTGAGACAAGAACCTTAAGTAATACTAACATTCACTCTAATTCCTTTTAACAGCCGTGCAGACCAACCATACATCTGAGTAGGAGATATTTACATGGCGTTAAAACTGTGGCACTTTAAGTTAACAGTAGATAAAAGAAAATCCCAGCTGCACGTTAACAAAGGCTATTTGTGTGAGAGTGTTTCAGTTACTGTGGGGCCAGGCACCCATGCAGCTCAGTGGGAACAGGGAATAATACCAGTGGAAGAGTCAAACTGAGCCAGGTCACAGATTGGAGATGGCAGAAATGCCCCATTCTTTAGAGACAGGAAGAGCATCAGAGAGTTTGATTGTCATTCCAGATACCAGCACTGTGCCCAGTTAGAAGATGATTTCTCGCTCCAACTTGGGTTGACCCTCACTGTAACAGTGTGATGTCAGATCACACCTTGGTGACTAAAGTGATCTCATCTGAAATGTTGTCCTACACCCATTGATGGATTTTGTAAATCTTTTTTACAGGTTAAAAATGACAAGGAATTTGTCTATGGGAATCTCGAACACAACACGCCAGTTTTGCTGTCTCTGTCCAGATATTTAAAAAGTGGAGCAAGGGATTCACTCGAACATCCTTCCTGCTCAGACAGTGGGAATGGATTCAGACAGTCATCTCAACTGAAGGTACATCAGTAAGTTGACACTTGGACAAGGCCATTTACCTGTTCTGTGTGTGAGAAGGGATTCAGTCGGTCTTCTCACTTGTAGACACACCAGTCAGTTAACACTGGGTAGAAGCTGGTTATCTGCTGAGTTTGTGGGGAAGGATTCACTCGGTCATCTAATCTAATGGCTCACCAGCGAGTGCACACCGGGGAGCGACCATTCACCTGCTCGGACTGTGGGAAGGGATTCACTTTTTCATCTAAACTGAAGGTACATCAAAGAGTTCACACTGGAGAGAGGCCGTTCACCTGCTCACAGTGCGGGAAGGGATTCACTCAGGCGTCTCACCTACTGATACATCAGGCAGTTCACACTGCAGAGAGGGATTTCACCTGCTCAAACTGTGGGAAGAGTTTCCTTCACTCTTCCACCCTACAGAGACACCGGTCAGTTCACACTGGGCAGAGGCCGTTCACCTGCTCAGTCTGTGGGAAGACATTCACTCAGTCATCCCACCTGCAGAGTCACCAGCGAGTTCACACTGGGGAGAAGCCGTTCACCTGCTCAGACTGTGGGAAGGGATTCACTCAGTCAGCCCACCTACAGAGTCACCAGCGAGTTCACACTGGGGAGAAGCCGTTCACCTGCTCAGACTGTGGGAAGAGATTCACTCGGTCATCCAACCTACAGATGCACCAGCGAGTTCACACTGGGGAGAGACCGTTCACCTGCTCAGACTGTGGGAAAGGATTCCATCAATCGTCCACCCTACAGAGACACCAGCAAGTTCACACTGGGGAGAAGCCATTCACCTGCTCAGACTGTGGAAAGGGATTCACTCGGTCATCCTCCCTATTGGAACACCAGTCAGATCACTCTGGGGAGAGGCCATTCACCTGCTCAGAATGTGGGAAAGGATTCACTTGCTCATCTAAACTGAAGGTACATCAGCGAGTTCACACTGGGGAGAGGCCGTTCACCTGCCATGAATGTGGGAAAGGATTCACTTCGTCATCTCATCTGAAGGTACACCAGCGAGTTCACACTGGGGAGAGGCCATTCACCTGCCGTGAATGTGGGAAGGGATTCCATCGATCATCCAATCTAGTGACACACCAGCAAGTTCACACTGGGGAGAGGCCGTTCACCTGCTGTGAATGTGGGAAAGCATTCACACGATCATCACATCTACTGAGACACCGGTCAGTTCACACTGGGTAGAGACCATTCCCCTGCTCAGTCTGTGGGAGGGGATTCCATCGATCATCCAACCTTCATAGACACCAGCAAGTTCACATTGGGGTTAGGCCATTCACCTGCCCAGACTGTGGGAAAGGATTCACTTTATCATCTCACCTACAGAGACACTAGCGAGTTCACACTGGGGAGAAGCCATTCACCTGCTCAGACTGTGGAAAGGGATTCACTCGATTATCCTCCCTATTGGCACACCAGTCAGTTCACACAGGGGAGAGGCCGTTCACCTGGTCAGAATATGGGGAGGGATTCGCTCAGTCATCTCATCAGCTGAGACACCAGCGAGTTCACATTGGGTAGAGGCCGATCACCTGCTCAGACATTGGGAAGAGATTCTCTCAGCCATCTCCACTAAATGTGAATCATTTAGTTCACACTGGGGAGAGGCCGTTCACCTGCTGTGAATGTGGTAAGCGATTAACTCAGTAATGTAACCTTGTGATACAATACCGGGTTCACACTGGGGGAAAAAGTTTCAATAAGCTGCATGCTGGATATTTGTCCATCACAGTTGCTGATGCAATTTTGAGAGTGACTGTCGGTGCTGAACTCTGCAATTATTGCTGCTGCTCACCACACCCAGTTCTGCACCCTGGTCACTGGGCATGGGAGGAGTTTCTTCTGCTGCATATTCACCTTTAATGGGACTGGAGTTTAATATTCTGGATCTGTGACAAATAAATCAGTTCTATTTTAAATTCTGTCTCCGGTACTCAGTGAATTTATAACACAACTACTGTACAGTAGAGAGTCAACTCAGGCCGGCTGGACCCTGCCAGTGATTCAGTTCCATGACGGTCAATTTAAATCCTCCCTTGTTGTTCCTCTCTTGCTCTGCCTGTGGTGATGGGTTCCAAACAGTCACCACTCTGTGGGTGAAGAGGTTTCCCTTGAATTCTCTGCAGTCTGAAGAAGTCGAGCTGACTGCAGTTCTGTTTGAGATGTTCTTCACCCCTCTAATCTCTGGGCTAAGGAAGAATGACATTGGTAGTTAACCTCCTTATTCACTGTACATTTCCACATTATGGGTCATTTTCCCTGCTTCTCAAAGGTTGTTAGAAAACACCACTGTCCTCTAAAGACTGAAAGCAGAATGGGAAACCATCAGTTGGATGTTCAATGAAACAGGGTCAGAAACCAGAGGCAGGTCTGCACAGGGCAGAGTTTGGGGCTCTGGACGATGGTTGGGGTAAGAACGTATGATGAGGAGAAGGGAATCAGCAGCAGGACATGGCAACGAATGGCAGAGTAACAACATTTGGAAGCTGATTGACAGAGAAAATCTTTTGTTTCTCTGACCGATGACACAAACAATACCTGTGGTGAGGTGCTCCACTGGTCGAGGATGTGTGTGTTGGAAATGGTTTTATCTATTGAGGGAGTTGTTCCTGCTTGTTTATCCTGTAATATTATATCCAGATGGTTATTATGGATTGTCCTATTTGAAATAATGTATTGATTATCACAGAATTTGTCAGATTTTGATCCTGAAACGGGATCAGGCTTGAATTTATGGTGCCTTTATGAAGTGATGGAGGGCATTCATGAGTTTGTATTTTAGAGCAAGATTTTGGTGAATGATATTTACCACTTGACTGTACCTTTGTAAATGATCAGATTGAGTTGAACTGCTGCAGGATCCTGGAATGTGTTGGATTGTGTCTGGTTTCTCTTGGCATTTTCTGTACTTTCTGCCTTGTTTGTTTGTATTTTCATTTTTTTTTTCTGTTTGTTAACCAGCTTGTCCTGTATTTCTGCAAGGAACCCCTCTGTTTCTGGGAAGAGGTCTCCAACTCTCAGTCAGGTTCTCGAAGCTTCCTTGTCACCATCTCATCTGCTCAGATCATTGGGATGTCTCCCATGGAGGGTCATACTCATTCCACTGGTTAATGTTTTCTTTGACAGTGGTGATTCATTTTTCTGAGTTGGCCTCTCATTTAAGTTTTTTCGTCTGTATCTCTCATCACAATTGCATATACACACATGGAGCACTGAATCCTGTTATTTTTTGATGAAAGTATACACTGAGGTTTTTTCTGACTGTTGTGTGATTTCTTTTTCATGTGTGTTAATTCTCTTCCTCCTTCTGTCCAAGGTACTGTTAATCTAAGTGGGTTTGAGCGTAAATAGTCTTTTCTAAAGTTCTTACTTATCTTTGTAAATTTTACGGATTGAAGTGGCAGCAAGATATTTTTAAAAAAGTCAATGTCGGTTTTGATGGAAGTGTTTATTGCCTTTGTTGTATTTGCTAACCATTGAGCTCTGTTTGGCAGGTTTTTTTAAGCCTTGAACTAAATTTTGTCAAAGGTTTTCCCTATTTCACACTACTTTCTATTTTCTTTGCTTGTTGATATTCCAGGTATGTGGGTATCAAGAGTCCCGATGAAGGGTCTTGGCCTGAAATGTTGATTCCCATCCATAGATGCTGCCTGACATGCTGAGCTCCTCCAGCACTTTGTGTGTAGTTCTCTAGATTTCTGGCATCTGCAGGTCCTCTTGTTTCCCGGATACATATGTTTTTTGAAAGAACAAGCTGGTAGTGGGGTTGTGTGGATCTGTTGGTAAAATAGTAAATAAAATCATTAGAACGAGCTGGCAGAGGGTTGGAAGGTCTAGAACCTGTGGGTAGAATTAAGGAACAGCAAATGTAAAAAAAAATCCCTCATGGGAATTGTAGAGAGACCTCCAAACAGTAGTGAGTATGTGGTCCACAAATTACAATGGGAGATAGAAAGTGCGTGCCAAAAGGGCAATGTTACAATAGTCATGGGGGATTGTCATGCAGGTGATTAGGAAAATTAGGATGGTGTTGGTGTCAAGACGAGGAATTCCTAGAATGTCTACAAGATGCTCTTTAGAGTAGCTGGTGGTTGAGACCACTTGGTGATCAGCTATTCTGGATTGTGTGTTGTAATGAAGCAGAATTAATTGGGTCACTTAAGTTCAAAGAACCCTCAGGGGCAAGTGATCATAATATGAACAAATTCACCCTGACATTGGAGAAGGAGAAGCTAAAGTCAGATGTCGAAACAAAAAAGGACTAGAGAGGCATGAGAGAAAATCTGGTCAAAATTAATTTGAAAAGAACATGGGCAGGGATGAAAACAGAGCAGCAATGGCTGATAAGAGAAACCAAAGACAACATAAAAACCAAAGAGAGGGCACAGAACAAAAAATTACCAGGAAGTTAGAGGATTGGGAAGCTTTTAAAAACCAACAGAATGCAACTAAAATAAATAAGAAGGGGAAGATGGAACACATAGGTGAGCTAGCCAGTAGTATTAAAAAGGATACCAAATTTTTCTTCAGGTACATATAGTGTACAAGAGAGGTGGAAGTGGATATCGGACCACTGAAAAATGATGCTGGAGAGGCAGTAATGGGGTGGGGGTGCAAGGTGATGGTAATGGAACTGAATAAGTATTGTACATCACTCTTATCTGTCGAAGACTCTGGCAGGAATATGGAAGTCCCAGATGTCAGTTGTCAGAATGTGTAAAGTTACGTTACTCAGGAGAAGGTTCTTGGGAAACAGAGATGGTCTGAAGATAAGTAGGTCACCTGGACCAGATGGTGTACACCCCAGAGATCTGAAAGAGGTGGCTGAAGAGATGTAGAGTCATTGGCTATGATCTTTCGAGAATCGTTAAGGAAATGATATCCTAGAAAGTTTTTCCCTTCACTACTCCCCCTCTCCCAGTTTCACCTATCTCCTCCAACTTCTTCCACCCCTCTCACCCCCACACTTCTTTCTCTGACATCTCATCTTTTTTTTCCCCCCAGTCCTGATAAAGGGTCTCGGCCCGAAACATCATCTGTTTACTATTTCCCATATATGCTGTCTGGCCTCCTAGGTTCCTCCTGCATTTTGTGTATGTGTTGGTTGGATTTCCAGCATCCACAGATTTTCTCCTGTTTTTGATAATAAAAGCAAAAGTGGGGTCATATAATATAGCAAGAAAATATTGGGAAGTTAGAGGATTGGAAACTTTTACATAACCAACAGGAGACAACAAAAAAAGACGCACAGGAGAGACAAGATGAAAAATTAAGATAAGTGAGCCAATAATATCAAGTATAAAAATGTCTTTTTCAGATATATAAAGAGTAAAAGAGAGGCAAGTATGGATATTGTACTGCTGGAAGGTGATGCTGGCGAGTTATTAATAAAGCAAAGAAATAGCGGCCGAATGTAATAAGTATTTTGTGTCAATCTTCACTGTGTAAGACACCAGCAGTATCAGACCATAAGTCATAGGAGCAGAATTAGGCCATTCAGCCCCATCAAGTCTGCTCCACCGTTCTATCATGGCTGATCCCAGTTCTTACTCAACCCCATGCATCTGCCTCCTCGGCATATCCTGTACTGCCCTGACTGACCAGGCAATATTTCCCTGTACAGAAGCTATGCTGGCTTTGACTTATTTCATCATAAGTCTCCTAGTACCCTAAAACCTCATTTGTTATAATAGACTCCAACCCTTCCCCAGCCACTGACGTTAGGCTAACAGGACTATACATTGCTTTCTTTTGCCTTTCTCCCTTCTCAAAGAGTGGATTGACATTTGCAATCTTCCTGACCTCTGGGACCATGCCAGAATCAAGTGATTCATGACAGGTCATGACCAATGCATCTGTTCTCTCCTCAGCAACCTCTATCAGGACTCTGAGATGTAGTCCATCTGGTCCAGGTGACTTATCCATGTTAAGAACCTGAGTTTGTCTAGCACATTTTCCTTTGTAATAGCAATGGCACTCACTCCTGCTCCCTGACACTCACGGATCACTGGCACACTGCTAGTGTCTTCCACAGAGAAGACGATGCAAAGTCCCTATCAAGTTCATCTACCATCTCGTCCCCATTTCTATCTCATGAGCATCATTTTCCAGCGGTCCAATGTCAACTGTCGCCTCCCTTTCACATTTTTATAACTAGTTTATATTATTGTCTAGTTTGCCCTCTTATTTTACCTTTAGCATTCTTATCTATTTTTCATTGCCTGTTTTGGATTTTAAAAGCTACCCAATTATCTAACTTCCTACTCACTTTTGCTACCTTATATGCACTTTCCTTCACTTTTATACAGTCCTTAACTTCCTTTGTCAGCCACGGTAGCCTAGCCCCGCTGTTTGAGAGCTACTTCGTTGGGACATATCTGTCCTGTACATTATGAACTATTCTCAGAAACGTCAGCCACTTCTGCTCTGGCGTCATCCCCACCAGTATCCTTCTGCAATCCACCTGGAGAATCACCTCTCTCATGCCTGTGTAATTCCCTTTGTTCCATTGTGACACTACGCATGTGACCTATGCTCCTCCCTCACAAATTGCAGTAGGAATTCAATCATATTATTGTCCCTGCCTTCTAATGGTTCCTTTACATTAACCTCCCTAATATGATCTGGGTTATTACACGACACCCAGTCAAAGATTGTAGTTCCCCGAGTAGGCTCAACCATCAGCAGCTCTAAAAAGCCCTTTCGTAGGAATTCAATACATTCCCTCTCTTGCGATCTGACACAAATCTGACTTTCTCAAGTGTCCTGCAGATTGAAGTCACACACTACAATTGTGTCATTAAATTTATTACATAAATGCCAGCCATTCAGGAGTATCTGGGGCAGAAGTGAGGATACATGCTTTTTATCAAGGAAAGAACACACTTTGGAAGCTGAAAGGCCTGAAAGTAGATAAGACTCCTGGACCAGAACGTGAACACCTCAGGGTTCAGAAAGAGGTAGCTGAAGAGATTGTGAAGGCATTAGAGTCAGAGAACACCACAATACAGGAAAATGCCATTCGGCCAATCTAGTTCATGCCAAAACATTAATCTGCCGAGTTCCAACAACTTCCACCTGGACCATAGCCCTCCACATCCTTCTCATCCATGGACCAAAGCAAACTTCTCTTAAAGGTTGAAATCATCCCTGCCACTTGCTCTGGCAGCTCATTGCACACTCTCCCCATCTCTGAACAAATAATTTCCCCCTTAGTTTTCTCTTAAAGTAATGAGTAATGATGTATCACCAATCACCAGATTTTGGAATGGTTCTGGTGGACTAATAAGTACAAATGAGCGGGAGGCAGAAGAAAGAAAATTATAGGACAGTTCGGCTGACCACAATGGTCAGGAAGGTGTTTGTGTGTATTAAGGGTGAGTTTTTTGGGTACTGTAATTGGGGACGCCTTATGAAGTAGGCCAAGGTCAGCAGGAATCCTTTAGAGGAAATTATGTCTGACAAATCACTTGGAATTCTTTGAGGAAATAGCAGGTAGGATAGATAAAGCAGAGCCAGTGGATGTTGTTTGCCTGGATTTTCAGATGATCTTTAACAAGGTACCCCATGAAAGGCTCACTGAGAAAGTAAGGAGGCATGCGATCCAAGGCGACATTGTTTTGTGGATCCAGAACTGGCTTTCCCACAGAAGGCAAAGAGTGGTTGTAGATGGGTCATATTCTGCATGGAGGTCGGTGACCAGTGGTGTGCCTCAGGGATCTGTTCTGGGACCCCTACTCTTCTTATAAATGACCTGGATGAGGAAGTTAGTAAATTTGCTTATGACAAAAAAGGTTGGGGGTGTTGTGAATAGTGTGGAGGGCTGTCAGAGGTTACATCTGGACATTGATAGGATGCAAAACCGGGCTGAGAAGTGGCATATGGAGTTAACCCCAGATAAGTGTGAAGTGGCTCATTTTGGTAGGTCAAATATGATAGCAGAATATAGTATTAATGGCAAGACTCTTGGCAGTGTCGAGGATCAGAGCGACCTTGGGGTCCGAGTCTATAGGACACTCAAAGCTGCTACACACGTTAACTCTGTGGTTAAAAGGGCATATGGTGCATTGGCCTTCATCAATCGCAGAATTGAATTTAGGAGCCGAGAGGTAATGTTGCAGCTATATAGGACCCCGGTCAGACCCCACTTGGAGTACTGTGCTCAGTTCTGGTTGCCTGACAACAGGAAGGATGTGGAAACCATAGAAAGGGTGCAGAGGAGATTTACAAAGATGTTGCCTGGATTGGGGAGCATGCTCTATGAGAATAGGTTGAGTGAACTTGGCCTTTTCTCCTTGGAGTGACGGAGGAGAGGTTACAGCGGGACTTTGATAGGATGCAAAACTTGGCTGTGAAGTGACAGATGGAGTTCAAGCTGGAGGATGAGAGGTGACCTGATAGAGGTGTACAAGATGATGAGAAGCATTGATCGTGTGGATTGTCAGAGGCTTTTCCGAGGGCTGAAATTGCTATCACAAGAGGACACAGGTTTAAGGTGCTGGGGAGTAGGGACAGAGGAGATTGTCAGGGGAAAGTTTTTTACTCAGAGAGTGGTGAGTGTGTGGAATGGGCTGCCAGCAATGGTGGAGGAGGCGGATACGATAGGGTCTTTTAAGATACTTTTAGACAGGTACATGGAGCTTAGAGAGATAGAGGGCTATGGGTAACTCTAGGTAATTTTAAGGTAAGGACACGTTCGACACAGCTTTGTGGGCTGAAGGGTCTGAATTGTGCTGTAGGTTTTCTATGTTTCTATGAACACACATTTCGTGTCAGTATCAGATTTGGAAATGTTGGATATGGTCTCTCAGCCAAATAGTTGACACAGTCTGGGAACAACTGGGCTCCGAGCACCGGTCCCTACAACACCGACTGGGACATCCTGCAGGCCCGGGAAGGGTCTGGTTATTCCTTGTGTTTGAACACACAGACACCAGGAACAGGATAAGGCCACTCGGCCCCTCTACACCGTCCTGTCATTCAATAAGACCCGGGCCCCCAACACCACTCCCATCCCCACTTTGCCCGGACCATTGGCCCCGCTCGCAGGGCAACAGTCTGCCGGTGTTTGCCCCCCAATGTGGTGAATCGCCACCACCGTGGGCTCAGACATTTCCACAGATGAGCCCCTCCTGTCCCCACCGGGACAAACATCCTGTCCGCCCCCTCTCTCACCGTCTTCATCCTCTCCCTCCCCGGGGAACCGGCATCAAACCGACGGGCCGAGCGGTCTCCTCCTACCTCTCAGCGATACATCAGACTCCGGCCGCAGGAGACGCTTCACAAACGCTCCAACTTCCCTCGGAGGGAAATGGAAATAAATCAGAAAGCGGACATTTACTTTGGGATTTGCTTTAAGGATTTCGGAGCTGCGGGCGACGGGGTCAGCGGGGGTAACGCCCTCTTGGGCGGTCCGCCTCCGCGACTGGGTGTAACCAGTGATTGACATCGCTTCGCACCAATGGGAATAGCGCGGCTTCAGAATCCTCTGTTGACAGCGGTGGGGGAGGGGGAAGAGGCTGGTCACGTGATTAGTAGCCCTGCCGTTAAACCGACCAAGCTCGAGCTCTCTAGCGCGTTGGTGACGTAAGACACCACAGACGTGGGAGCAGATCCCGGTGTGGGGGACCCATGTGTGACGTCAGTCACTTGGGGGGTGTGACGTCACCTGTGGGGGGCGCTTGTATTTAAAAACACTTTAATGGACGTTTCTTATGATTTCAGTGGGAAACAACATTAATCACGGGTTTCATCACTGAATCCAGTGTTGTGAGATGTAAAGTCCCTGTTATGTGTCCGGCTGTGCCGTGTTGTTGGTGGAGTGGGCAGCGTGGTGTTTGTCTCAATTCGGGTCACAACACCAGAATTGCCAGCGGGGTCCACACACAGTGTATTAGTGACCAGAAAACCTCCCGTCCCTGCAGTCTCTGTCTCCTGGTAAACTCAACACCCTGACAATGTGGACCATAGACACCCCTTCCTCTCAGAGTCAGGGAATCATTCAGACAGTGATCAAAGAGAGGAATTATATTTATTGGTCATTAAAGTTCACCCAGATTCGTGTGTATGAATTTGATGCGGAGTTCGGGAGTGTCACAGTGAAAGGGCGGCAAGGCTGAACTCTCTCCCTTGTCCAAACAGTCTTTCCAGCTGAGGCAGCAATTCACAATTTACTTCCTCTGACCTTTCATACCTCTGACCTGCTTTTCACTTCTCCCTGGGTCCACCCCTCCATCCCTTTCTCCTATTCTCTAATCTCCTCTGCTATTAGATATTTTCCCCTCCTGCTCTTGAGGTTTCCCACCGACCTGGCTTCAACTATCACCTTCGAGCGAGCCTTTTCCTCACCGCTCCGTTTTTATTCAGATATTTCCCCCGTTCCTTCTCAGTCCTGAAGAAGGATCTGAATCGTAATCGTATTTTTCTGTGAGGGAGGAGACCCGGAGGTGAGCTGGTCACACACGGTATCAGGAGAGTGACAGTAATGTGATTTCCTGTGTCACGGGTAGAGACAGAAGTCTCATGTGAGCAGTTGGTGAAGGTACAATTATCAGTTGTTTAGCAGAACTCGTTTGGTGTTTGTATTGTCCAGGTGATCTAAGGCCGTGTGGAGAGCCATTGTGATCACATCTGCCATGGACCTATCGTGGTGAGGGAGGAGTTCATTCTCACCATGACCAACCCTTCAACATCTCATCACCAGAGGTGTGAGAGCCACTGGATGATAGTCATTAAAGCAGCTCACTCTGCTCTTCGTGTTACTTGTCATCTGTAATCAGTAATTTGATTGAGAATGTACAATGGATAGTAAGTTTGCAGCAAGTAAGTTCAAACTACTATGTTTTCGAAAAACAGCACGTATAAACACTGCCCTCCGTTTCCTTGTCCCCAATCAGCCTCTCCCCTTCCTTACTGCCTTCCATCTCCACCCCATCTTCCCTCTTACCCCCACTTTGGACATAAGTTCAGGGTGAAAGCTGAAATATTTGAGGGGAATCTGAAGGGGAATTCTTCACTCAGAGTTTGGTGAGAGTGTGGAATGAGAGTTAGGTGAGAATGCCAGCAGAAGTTGTGGATGTGGGTTCTATTTAGACACTAAAGAGAAATTAGGGTGACGACATGGATGGGAGGTGTATGGAGGCTATGGTGCAGGTAGTTGGAACTGGGCAGTGAAAACAGAAACAGGTCAGCATTGACTAGATGGGCCGAAGGGCCTGTTTCAGTGCTGCTGGGCTCTGTGACTTCAATAATATTGTAATTTGCAATTTCCAGTCAGTGCTTTGCTGCTAATGACTGAGCCTGGAAATTTACAGTGTGGGTGAAGAGGCTGCCCAGTGACTGTTCCTGTGCTCAAAGTCACTGGGACATCCCATCACTGAGCAGATATTGTCATCTCCATTCTCTTTCACTCAGTCTGTCATTCAACACGTTCACTGTTCACAGGAAATCACAGAACTCACAGAGAAGGGAACCCCGACAGAGGGTTCCCCGCTCTTCCTCTGTCTGGTGATGGGGAAAGGCTCCCAGTCCCAGGGAGTGATGTGGGAATCCTTTGTGGAAATGAGGAATGGGTTGGCAAAGTTGGACACAATGCTGAAAGACGTTCTGGAGGTTGGTATGTTAAAACAAGACACTGAACTGAAAATCACATTGACACATTGCAGACTGCACAATATTACAGAACATAGACAGTACAGCACAGGGACAGGCCAAAATATTGTGCTGGATTGAATAAATTAGTAACCAAATGGCCAACTAAACTACACCCTCAATGTGCTCATATAACATGTGAATGGTTTTATGGTACATTTCAGGAGCTGATGCTATTCCAAATGGAAGCCGAAGAAAATGGTATCTGGCAACAGGAGTGTTAAAGGTACACAACTTTGAACTCAGTTCATCTCGTTTAAGTTGCCAGAATCCAGAGGATGCATCTAATTTACTAAAGTACTTTGCATTAGCAAGCTGTGACATAATTTCTTCACGAGTAGGCAATTTGAAATGCTCTCTTTCAAAGGTCCAATTCAAGTCTCTCTGGTCTAAGCAAATCCTCAGTTTTCTATTTTTCTTATCAACCATGACAAGCAAATTGACCCTTTTAGTCAGTTCATCAATATTTGTTATGACTCCGAGCCGTTCCATTCTGTCAACCTCTGTTTCAGTTGATGATGTAATGCAAAAGGTACCCTTCTACATGGATGTACTACGGGTGGCTCTGTGTTGTCAATTTTAATTGTGTGCTCTCCTGGAAGACAAATAAGCCCTTTGAACAAGTCCTCATACTCTTTCATCAAGTCACTGTATTCTGACTCTGTGCCACTGTCCACGACTAATTCTCTTTTCACCAAATTCAGTCTCTCACTGGCAAATAAACCCCAGTATTGACTGTACATTCTTTGGCACCACCATAAATGAAGCGTGTGCACAATATTTTTGTGTGATACTTTTGTGGCACTTGAATACCCAGTCACTTTTATATTTGTCTTATGTAACTTTGGTCTTGGCTTTCATGCATTAAACTCAGATTCTGCAAGAACATTTACTTATGCTCCAGTATCAAGTTTAAACAGAATATTGTTTTGGTTCACTTGCAATGGAATAGTCCAGTCATTTTTACTTTGATTGTTTTCACAAAGCACATCTATATAAAACTGAAGTTCATTTTCAAGCACTGCATTTACTTGTTTTAATTTCTTTCTACTTCTGCAACAGTGTGAAAAATGATTACTCTTACTGCAGCTGTTGCACATTTTCCCGGATGCTGGACACTGTTTTGGCCTATGCCGCTGCCCACAGCGAGCACATAGCTTTTTTCTCTCATATGACATCTTGCTCTCTGTCGGTTTTGTTGTCCTTTTATTATTTTTTCTAATTTGTTCACGGTTCCTCACTGCGTCTATGCTGGAGCTCTCAATGAAAAGTTCTTTAGCATGTGACATCACGGTTTCGGAAGCTTTGCAGAGCACCAAGGCTTTTTCCTAGTCTATGTCTTGTTCTCTTAACAGTCTTTCTCTCAGACCATTATCCAGAATGCCACAAACAATTCTGTCTTTAATGAGAGAGTCTGTCAGTTCTCCAAACTCACATGTTTTACCCCGGTGCCTCAACTCAGGAACATATTGATCAATATGTTTACATGTAAAAAGTTTATACCGCTCATACGTCACATTACGCTTCAGTATACAAAATGCTTCAATTTAACTTTAAATTGTCTCCATTTTCAAAAATAAAATGATTATATACATCAGTTGCATCATCGCCTATTACATGGAGTAGAAGGGCAGCTTTTGTTTTTTCCTGTTTTTTATCCGCTTCGATCGCCGATAAAAACAGTTCAAAACATTGTTTAAATCTTCTCCAGTTGTTAGCTACGTTCCCAGACAATTGAAGTGTTGGTGGGGGCTGCAACCTTCCATTTGTAAAACTGTTAGCAAACACCAAAACAGTCCAAACTCTTTTTTTATCTTCGATTCTCCCATGTTAGGAAATGTATTATTCTTCAAGAGTGACTTCTGACACCATAATATAAAAATTGCTGGTGAACGCAGCAGGCCAGGCAGCATCTCTAGGAAGAGGTGCAGTCGACGTTTCAGGCCGAGACCCTTCGTCAGGACTAACTGAAGGAAGAGTAAGGGATGCCCCACCTCCCCCTCATACCCCATCTGTTACTTATTTTTATGCACACATTCTTTCTCTCACTCTCCTTTTTCTCCCTCTGTCCCTCTGAATATACCTCTTGCCCATCCTCTGGGTCCTTCCCCCCCCCCCGTCTTTCTTCCCGGACCTCCTGTCCCATGATCCTCTCATATCCCTTTTGCCTATCACCTGTCCAGCTCTTGGCTCTATCCCTCCCCCTCCTGTCTTCTCCTATCATTTTGGATCTCCCCCTCCAACTTTCAAATTCCTTACTCATTCTTCCTTCAGTTAGTCCTGACGAAGGGTCTCGGCCTGAAATGCCGACTGCACCTCTTCCTAGAGATGCTGCCTGGCCTGCTGCGTTCACCAGCAACTTTTATGTGTGTTGCTTGAATTTCCAGCATCTGCAGAATTCCTCTTGTTTCTGAGACCATGTTGTGTTCTTTATATTAATACAGTACGTATCCTGGGTTATTAATAAAGAACCATATTCTGAAAGAAATAGAACTTTTATTTCACAAGCACCACGCTTTTACAAAGCCACGTTCACGATCATTCTATCATTCCTGCACAAGTTCAGAACTCTCCCCAATCATGTTCTTACACATCATATCACCACAATTGCAAACAAGAGAAAATCTGCAGATGCTGGAAATCCAAGCAACACACACAAAATGCTGGAGGAACTCAGCATTAGTACTTTTTTCCATAGATGCTGCCTGGCCTGCTGAGTTCCTCCAGCATTTTGTGTGTGTTGCTTGTTCTACCTCCTCTTGTTTTGGACCTTTCTACCCGTGGGAACATGTTTTGACCCATTCTCTCTGGGTACATAATGATATCAAACACCTTTGTCCTGGGCAACAAGTAGCTTTCACATCACAAATGTGCCGGATTCCAATGAGACAGACTACTGCCCTTCCCTTCATATTCATTGGCATTGCCATCACTGACTTCACCACCGTCAATCACCTGGGGGAGGGTTCAGGGGAAATATTTATATACAATATAGAAACTGGTCTTACCCGTGTGTAATGTGGTGATGCAAAAGTTGCTGGAGAATTTGCAAGTGAGCAGAAGTGGAGTGATATTTGGAAATCTGACTTTTTTAAGTGTCACTTGGAAATCTGACTTTTTTAAGTGTCATTTGGCAAGTAAATCACATATGGATGGTGTGAAAAAGCTCTGGCGAGAAAATCCTCCATTATCCATTACAGGCCTGCTACAGAGGTTGTGTGAGAGTGCAGATGAACTTGATCAAACCCAGAGGAGATCAAAGTTCTTATTGACAGTGTTTGCTAGCAATTAAAATGAATACCTCTCTACATAAAATTCACAGTGCACATTTTGTCACTCTGTAAAAGGATGTACAGTACAAGATTTATGTGCACACTAGTCATTACAAATTAGAGGGGACATTGGTGGGAAGGTGGGGAGACCTCCAGTGTCCCTGACGCCCTCACCTACAAGATGTGCATCCAGCTGCAGCTTGTAACCCTGCACTCAAGGAGTTGGAACTTGAAATGGATGAATTCCAGATTATCCAGGAGTTGGAGGGGGTGATGGATATGACATGAAGAGAGGTGAGTTACACCCAAGGTGCAGGACACAGGAAACTGGGTGAGAGGAAGAGGAATGAGGTTAAATAGCCATCGCAGAGTACTCTTGTTGCTATCCCACACAACAACAGGTAGACAACAGGAATTCTGCAGATACTGGAAATTCAAGCAACACACATCAAAGTTGCTGGTGAACGCAAAAGGCCAGGCAGCATCTCTAGGAAGAGGTGCAGTCGACGTTTCAGGCCGAGACCCTTCGTCAGGACTCAACAACAGGTAGACCACTTTAGAAACTGTTGAGGGGGATTTCCTGGCAGAGGGAAGTCAAAGGGGCGATAGGGGATTCGTTAGTTATTCATTATTGTCCCACTGGGAAAATACACTATAGTTTCAGCCTTCAAAAGGGGTAGAAACTTGAAAGACATACTAGTCAGAACCAAATTACGAGCAGCACCAAACTGTGAGGTGGGAAACTGCAGAGTATGCACATACCTGCGAATTTCAAAAAGCATACACAACAGAGCTACAGGAAAGTGGGCTGCAATAGAGCAGAGGATAACTTGTGAACGAAAGAATGCAGTATATGCAATCCAGTGTCAACAATGCCATATTATACACATAGGGGAGACAGGCAACAGCTTGAGAACCAGACTCACAGGGCACCTCCGTAATATCACAACAGGAAACCAAAACAGACCAGTTAGTAGGCACTTCCTGAAGCACGGAATGTACTCCTTGGCAATCCTGGGCCTGGAAACTCACATAAACTGGTCAAAGCTCCGAAGAAAAAGAGGATATGGATTGAAAAACTACAGACATATTTCCCAAATGGCCCAAACGAGGCCTAAAAAGCTCGGCCAGCAAAATAAAATATACCCACTGGAGGGCCAAAACTACACCCAATAATTAAGAAAATTATTGAGAAAACCAGAGTAGGGAGGAAGAGGATGATTCCCTTCAGTCACCCACCCAGAAACAAAATTAAGACAGGTGTCCATTAAATAGGAAAAGTATGTCTTATTTTGGAAATAGAGCCTAACAACTAGGCCTCAGAACAGAACCTAACTCCCCAAATAGTAACATCTAAACAGAATAGAGAGAGATAAAGGTAGAAATTATAACTCTACAAGGGACAACCACTAGGAAGGATAGACTCGTAACGACCAGTTTGATCCAGACTCAGCACTCACTCTAACCTCCCAGCTTCCCCCCATGGGGAAGAATGCGTACCCATCACATGGCCCTGCCCTGAAACCTAACATCTTCAAACCCCCATAAACACAAGTCCTCTTCTCGCCAGGGTGCCTAACTCACCCCACACCACTAATTCTACCTCCCGCCACCCAGCGGACATCTCTCGACCCTACCCACCCCCCCCAACCTAATCCTAACATCCAAAGGACCACACACCCTAACTAAACCGGACAACATCCCAGTTAACCCTGGCCACACCCCCACAAAGGGGCTTACTTAACACTGGGACCCATGCCCCTTTCTTCCCCCCACCCCATGGGGAGGCCTGCATCCACATTCCTCAGCCATAGCCCTAAACATAACAACTTCACCCATCCTACACACCCCCATCGACCTGAGCCCTCTCTCTACCGGGAGGCCAGGTTTACCCCACTTCACCATTGGTTTGGGTGCTCTTTCAACTCCTCCCACCACCGCAAGGTCCCGTGGCCCCACCACCCAGCCATACACCTGAGTCTAACACTTCCAACCCCCCTACACACCCCCATAAACCTGTGCCTTCTCCCCACCAGGGAGCCAAGTTCACCTCACAAACATTCCCAACCCTACCCTTCACCCTAATCCTAACTTCCAACTGACCGTGCACCCGAACTAAACTGGACAGTGCTCCAAATAATCCAAGCCACATCCCATAAAAGGGCTTACATAACAGCCCTTTGTCCTGCCCCTAAACCTAACATCTCCAACCCTCCTACACACCCCCATAAACCCAAGACCTCAACCCACCAAGGGGCCAAATTCACCCAATATCACCAGCAGTTCAGTTCCTGTTTCAGCCCTCCCCCCTACTGCAAGGTCCTCCAGAAACCCCACCCCCAGCAATGCCAATTGCCACCCCACCCCACCCCCCTTCGCTGTGAATCCTCCACCCCCATTACCTAACTCTACCTCCGGGCCTGTCCCTCCCCACAGCACCCCTCAATAAGCTACTGCACAACCCCCAGATTACAGCACTCAGTTCCTATAAAGCCCACCACCCCCAAAACATTATCCATAAGCAATAACTCCACCATTTTAGCAAACTTCAAAATGGAGGTTAACGAGGAGCGAGATCCCAAGAAAGGCAAGTCGGGGACCAAGATGATGACAATCTGGGCCAAAAACAAAGTGGCAGGGTGAAGTGATACTCATCTCCAGTACGAGATGTACAAACACCAGAGGGATATTTTGCCCACTACCCGCACACTCGCATCCTAACTCTGTGGACAGTGTTTGATGGTTGTAATGGTTATAAATGGTTATATAATAAACCCCACGGTTCCAGAATGTTCTTGCCATTTTCAGTTTCAATAAAATATATTTAAATCATTATGGCTGTTATGTCTGCATGTCAAGGGTAAAATAGGACATGATATTGTGTGATAGTAGATGTTTTTTCTCCATGAACGAGTGGTGTAAAACCTAAAAAAATACTCTCCCTGCTCTCTGAAACATTAATTAAGGATTAATCACCCATTTATTAATGTCAGATAGGCTGTTTTAGCATTCTGAATAGATCTGTGGTTAAAACTTTGGTCTAGACACTTGTTATGAGGGGATTCTTGGGCCAGGTCAAAATTGACCCAGACCGTACTGTGAAGGTATAGAATAGGAACAGTATTGAAGGGTTAAAGATATATGTGTTCATGCCATTGGGTTGTAAACTACCCGGATGTAATATGTGTTGTTCCTCCAACCTGAGAGTGAACTCATCGTGTTAGTTAAACAATGAACTGGAAGGGAGAGTGGATTCATAGTTTTCCCCTGGGATCCCTATTAAATCAATCCTCTCTCACCTTAAACCAGTGCCGTCAGGTTGTTGATTCCACAAAGGAGGGGAAAGGACTGCGCACATTCCCCATTTCTGTTGTTACATACCCTGTAACGGATTAAAGAACCAGCCGAAATGGAACACACCTGGAGTCTGGTTTTGCTGTTAACTATTTCTATTTTTATGAGTAACTGCACAAAACAGTAATATATAACCAGAGAAATCAAACAGGTTAGCAGAACTTATGCATATACAGGTGTGTAAATACAGAACCCAAACTTCTTCAAGTTTAGGTGGTGAGGGACACAGTCTTACGATGGATTGTTCAGTTCAATGCTCACGTTAATTAATGCAAGGTGTTTGTAGTCCAAAAGGTGAATGCTGTGAGAAGGCAATTCTGTCGAAATTCCACAGATTCCATGACAGCAATACAAGATAACAATAGTAGTAGGTTTCATCTCCGAAGTTGTTCCACTCCACACATGAAGTATCACCGACAGTGATCTTCAACAAATATCCTTTCAACACAAGCGGTACCACACTCAAATTCAGCTACGGGTCATCCCAAAGTGGTGGCCACAGGATACTCAAACCAAATCGGCGTATGGATTATCTTCAACAGTAGCTTATCACAAAGGGAACCCTCTTCAAGGGAACCACCACCCAGCCAAGGGTAGACACACCAGTAGATTCCACAAGGTTACCCCAAACACACAATGTGATAGCCACTTATCCAGCTCCACGACATACGAAATAACTCCAACGGTGATTTGCCACAGGGGTGTCTTTCTTCAGTGAACTACCACACCCAGACAAGGGTAACACACAAGTGGTATTCACAAAGGTTTCCCCCTCACCAGAGAATCCTCTCTTGTGGATTAACTACGTGACAATCACACCTTCGTATTCAAATGGAACTCAAACTCACCCCTTACGGGCTACAGAGGAGAGAGTCCAAACAGTGACCTCTTTGTCACTCGGTTTCTTCTGTTTCAAACCTTCCTCTCCTCTCTTCTCTTCCTGCAAACTTGTTCTAGTTGCAGAAAACTTGTGAGTCATTCATCAATACCAGGATCCATCTCAACTCAGCCCTTTTGGGCTGCTGACCGACTCACTGGTGTCTTCCATTGACCAAATCCATCTTGACTCTGAGCACGCGCTTCTCTGTGTCCGTAACTGTTCTTGTAGAAAGTAAACACGCTGCAGAGAAACCATAACATCAAATGTCCATCAAATAACTCCACCTCTCTCTCTCTTTCTCTTTCCATGGCAACCCACAAGCTGACAGCAATAGTCGGTGTCCTTGTAAAAGTGTAAACACGAGCTAAAGGCAGTTCCGCCCCTCTCTCTCTCTCAACAGAAATCCAAAAGTTAGTCTCAGTTCTCTGTTGTTCCTTAAAGTGACAGTCCACAGCAAAACATAACCTTAGGGGTTCATAACACTGTACATTCATGGTTTGGAACACCTGCATCATGTCAGCCTCAATCTCCTGCACTTCAAGGTGTGAAGTCCCAACCTGCCCAGCCTCTCTCCAGACCTCAGTCCCTCGAGTACCGGCACCATTCTCGTAAATCTCCTCTGCACTCATTCCAGCTTGATGTCCTCTCCCCTACAGAATGACCAAAACTGAATACAATAATCCAGGTGCTGATACCCTAACAAACACTAATGCAACCTCACTGGCTTCTTCTTCAGGCCTTGAGCCATGAGACATGAAACAGAGGCTGCTCAGCCAATCGAGTCTGCTCCATCATTCCTTCGTGTCCAGTTGATTCTCTCTCTCAACCCCATTCTCCTGCCTTCTCCCCATAATCTTTCAACATCATTTAAAATACATTCAATGACTTGGCATCTACTCAGTCCGTGGCAATGAATTCCACAGATTTACCGCTCCCTGACTACAGGAATTGCTCCTCATCTCTGCTCTCAGTGGATGCCCTGTATGTTGAGGCCGTGGCCTCTGCTCCCAGGCTGACACAGTGTAGCGTGCATCTTCTTAATAGCCACTCTGTCCAGGCCTTTCAGTATTCAATATGTTTCAATGAGATCCCCTCTCTTTCTTCTGGACCAGCGAGTACAGGGTCAAAGCTGTTCAACGCTCCTCACACGTTAACCCTTTCATTCCTGGAATCATTCTGGTGAACCTTCTCCCGACCCGCTCCAATACGAGCACATTTTTTCCTCAGTTAAACTGCTCACAATACAGCAAGAGCGATCTGACCAATGAGTTATAAAGCTACAGTGTCACATCCTTGCTCTTATATGCTAACGTTACAGTTGTTATCCTTAATCAACTCAATCTGCAAGCAAATGTTTAGGGCCTCCTGCTCAAGCACTCACAAGTACCCATACGCCTCTGATTTTTGAATTTTCTCCCATTTAATTTTTTTTCTACACCCTTATTCTTTCTACCAATTGTACGTGACCGTACACTTGCAGACACTGTATTTCATCTGATACTTCGTTGTCTGTTCTCCAAACCTATCAAAGTCCTTCTGCAGACTCCCGCTTTGCTCCAAACTACCTATCCCATACCTATCTTTGTATCAACTGCAAAGTTTGTCACCAAGGTATCGATTTAACATTAAAAGATGCAGTCTCAATACTGACCCCCACGGAACACCATTAGTTACCGACAGCATAACGGAATTCTCCACATTATTCTGACTCTTTCTCCCTTGTCAGTCAGCCAATCTTCCATCCATACAAGCATCTTTCCTGTAAATCCATGAGCTGTGATCTTGTTAAGCAACCTCACGTGCAGCACCTTAGAGACATAGAAAACCTACAACACAGTACAGGCCCTTCGGCCCACAAGGCTGTGCTGAACATGTCCTTACCATAGAACTACCTAGGCTTATCCATACTCCTCTATTTTTCCAAGCTCCATGTACCTATCCAGGAGACTCCTAAAAGACCTCATCGTTTCCACCTCAACACCGCCACTGGCAGCCCATTCCACTCACTTACTGCTCTCTGCGTAAAAAATTCACCCGATATCTCCTCTGTACCTACATCCACGCACCTTAAAACAGTGCCGGCTCGTGTTAGCCATTTCACCCTGGGAAAAAAAAACCTGTCTGTCAACATGATCAGTGCCTCTCCTCATCTTATACACGTCTATCAGATCACCTTTCATCCTCCCTCACTCCAAGGAGAAAAGGCTGAGTTCACTCAACCTATTCTCATAAGCAGTGCTCCCCAATCCAGGCAACATCCTTGTATATCCCCTGTGCATTGCCCTTTCGGCGTGCATTTCCTATCCCCCATTGTAATTTGTCGACCACATACTCACCACTGTTTGGAGGTCTCTCGACAATTCCCATAAGGGATTTATTTTTTTTAACATTTGCTATCCCTTAATTCTACCCACAGATTCGACACCTTCCAACCCTATGCCACCTCTTTCTAATGATTTTATTTAATATTTTACTAACAGGGCCACACAACCCCACTACCAGCTTGTTCTTAGCTTGTTCTTTCAAGAAACATACAAGTATCTGGGAAACAAGAGGACCTGCAGATGCTGGAAATTTAGAGAACTATACACAGTGCAGGAGGAGCTCAGCATGTCAGGCAGCATCTATGGATGGGAATCAACATTTTGGGCCAAGACCCTTCATCGGGACTCTTGATAGCCACGTATCTGGAATATCAACAAGCAAAGAAAATAGAAAGTAGTGTGAAATAGGGAAAACCTTTGACAAAATTTAGTTCAAGGCTTAAAAAACCTGCCAAACAGTTCAATAGTTAACAAATACAACAAAGGCAGTAAATACTTTCATCAGTACCAACATTGACTTTTTTAATGAAAATATCTTGCTCCCACTTCAATCAGTAAAATTTACAAAGATCAATAAGAACTGAAATGACAACTTTAGAAAAGACTATTTACACTCAAACCCACTTAGATTAACACTACCTTGGACAGAAGGAGGAAAGAAATAACACACATGAAAAAAAAATCACACAACAGTCAGGTAAAACATCTAAGTATATATTTTCATCAAAAATCAACAGGATTCAGCACTCCAGGTGTGTATATGCAATCGTGATAAGAAATACAGACCAGAAAACTTCAATGAGAGGACAACTCAGAAAAATGAATCATCACTATGGAAGAAAACATTAACCAGTGGAACGAGTACGACCCTCCATGGGAGACATCCCAATGATCTGAGCAGACGAGATGGTGACAAGGAAGCATGGAGCACCTGACTGAGAGTTGGAGACCTCTTCCCAGAAACAGAGGGGTTCCTTGCAGAAATACAGGACAAGGTGTTTAAACAAAGGAAAAAAAAAATCAAAAATACATACAATACAAACAAACAAGGCAATAAATCCAGCAAATGCCGAGAAACCAGACACAATCCAACACATTCCAGGATCCAGCAGTTTGAATCAATCTGATTACTTATGAAGGCACAATGAAATGGCAAATATCAGTCACCAAAATCTTGCTTTAAAATACAAACTCATGAATGACCACCATAACTTCATTAAGGCACCATAAATTCAAACCTGATCCAGTTCGGGACAGAATCTCACATTTCATATGATAATCAATAAATTATTACAGACAGGACAATCTCAAATAACCATCTGGATATAATATCACAGGATAAACAAGCAGGAACAACTCCCTCAATAGATAAAACTATTCCCAACACACACATGTTCCTCGAAGTGGAGCACCTCACCACGGGCATTGTTTGTGTCATCAGTCAGACAACCGAATTATATTCCCTGTCAATCAGCTTCCAAATGTTGCTACTCTGTCATTCGTTACCACACCCCGCTGCTGATTCCCTTCTCCTCATCATACATTCTTACCCTGACCATCGTCCAGAGCCCCAAACTCTGCCCTGTGCAGACCCGCCTCTGGTTTCTGACTCTGCTCCGTTGAACATCCAACTGATAGTTTCCCATTCTGCTTTCAGTCTTTAGAGGACAGTGGTGTTTTCTAACAACCCTATACAAGCAGGGAAAGTGACCCATAATGTGGAAATGAGCCCTGAATAAGGAGGTTAACTACCAATGTCATTCTTCCTCAGCCCAGAGATTAGAGGGGCGAAGAACATCTCAGACAGAACTGCAGTCAGCTCGACGACTTCAGTCTGCAGAGAATTCAAGCAAAACCTCTTCACCCACAGAGTGGTGACTGTTTGGAACCCATCACCACAGGGAGAGCGAGAGATGAACAACAGGGCAGGATTTCAAAGGACTGTTGTGGAACTGAATCACTGGCAGGGTCCAGCCGGCCTGAGTTGACTCTCTACTGTACACTAGGTGCGTTATAAATTCACTAAGTACTGGAGACAGAGTTTAAAATAGAACTGATTTATTTGTCTCAGATCCAGAATATTAAACTCCAGTCCCATTAAAGGTGAATGTGCAGCAGAAGAAACTCCTCCCATGCCCAGTGACCAGGGTGCAGAACTGGGTGTGGTGAGCAGCAGCAATAATTGCAGAGTTCAGCACCGACAGTCACTCTCGAAATTGCATTCAGCACGGTGATGGACAAATATCCAGCAAGCAGCTTAATCAAACTTTCTCCCCAGTGTGAACCCGGCAGTGTGTCACAAGTGTAACACACTGTAAGGTTCCACTGCTAATGTAACGGCCTCTGTGCAGTGTTTCACTGCTGAGGTAATGGTTTCTCTGTAGCAGCAATGTTTAGGTTGTGACCGGAGATAACAGGGTTTTGGAGTGCGGGGTCATCCAGTGAGAGAAATGTTCTTTCTTGTGAGTCTGGAAGAGGGATTTTCGTGTTCTTTTGTTGGGGAGAAATGAGAAGATGCGAATGGAGAGAGTGGGCCCTTTTCTTTTTGTTTACTTCACTAACCATATAGAACCATAGAACACTACCACACAGAATCAGGCCTTTTGGCCCTTCTTGGCTCTGCTGAACCATTTTTCTGCCTAGTCCCACTGACCTGCACCCGGACCAATTTACCACATTATCATCCAGATCATTGATGTAGATGACAAATAACAATGAACCCAGCACTGATCCCTGTGGCACACCACTAGTCACAGGCCTCCACTCAGAGAGCATTCCTCTACTACCACTCTTCGACTTCTTCCATTGAGCCAATGTTTAATCTAATTTACCACCTCTCCATGTATACCTAGCGACTGAATTTTCCTAACTAACCTCCCATGTGGGACCTCGCCAAAGGCCTTACTGAAGTCCATGTTGACAATATCCACTGCCTTCCCTTCATCCACTTTCCTGGTAACCTCCTCGAAAAACAGATTGGTTAAACATGACCTACCACGCACAAAGCCATGTTGACTCTCCATATTATGTCCCTGTGTATCCAAATACTTGTAGATCCTATCTTTTAGTACTCCTTCCAATAACTTACCTACTACCGACGTCAAACTTACCGGCCTATAATTTTCCAGATTACTTTTAGATCCTTTTTTAAACAACGGAACAACATGAGCCATCCTCCAATCCTCCAGCACCTCACCCGTAGATACCGACATTTTAAATATATCTGCCAGGGCCCCTGCAATTTCAACACTAGTCTCCTTCAAGATCTGAGGGAATACCCTGTCAGGTTCTGGGGATTTATCCACTCTAATTTGCCTCAAGATAGCAAGCACCTCCTCCTTTTCAATCTGTACAGTTTCCATGATCTCACTACTTGTTTCCCTTAATTCCATAGACTTCATGCCAGTTTCCTTAGTAAATACAGACGCAAAAAAACCATTTAAGATCTCTCCCATTTCTTTTGGCTTCACACATAGCCGACCACTCTGATCTTCAAGAGGACCAATTTCATCCCTTACAATCCTTTCACTCTTAATATACCTGTAAAAGCTCTTTGGATTATCCTTCACCTTGACTGCCAAGGCAACCTCATGTCTTCTTTTAGCCCTCCTGATTTCTTTCTTAAGTTTTTTTTCGCACTTTTTATACTCCTCTAGCACCTTATTTGCTCCCTGTTTCCTATACATGTCATACAACTCTCTCTTCTTCTTTATCAGAGCTCCAATATCCCTTGAGAACCAAGGTTCCTTATTCCTATTCACTTTGCCTTTAATCCTGACAGGAACATACAAACTCTGCACTCTCAAAACTTTCTCCTTTGAAGGCTTCCCACCTACCGATCACACCTTTGCCAGAGAACAACCTGTCCCAATCCACGCTCTTTAGATCCTTTCTCATTTCTTCAAATTTGCCCCTCTTCCAGTTCAGAACCTCAACCCTGGGACCAGATCTATCCTTGTCCATGATCAAGTTGAAACTAATAGTGTTATGATCACTGGAACCAAAGTGCTCCCCTACACAGACTTCCGTCACTTGTCCTAACTCGTTTCCTAACAGGAGATCCAATATTGCACCCCCTCCAGTTGGTGCCTCCATATACTGATTTAGTAAACTTTCCTGAACACATTTTACAAACTCTAAACCGTCTAGACACCTAACAGTATGGGAGTCCCAATCAATGTATGGAAAATTAAAATCCCCTACCACCACAACTTTATGTTTCCTGCAGTTGCCTGCTATCTCTCTGTAGATTTGCTCTTCCAAGTCTCGTTGACTATTGGGTGGGCTGTAATACAATCCCACTAATGTGGCCATACCTTTCCTGTTTCTCAGCTCCACCCAGAAGGACTCAGTAGACAAGCCCTCTAATCCTCAGTCCTGCCTGAGCACTGCTGTAATATTTTCCCTAACAAGCAATGCTACTCCCCCACCTTTCATTCCTCTGCCTCGATCACATCTGAAACATCGGAACACTGGAATATTAAGCTGCCAGTCCTGCCCCTCCTGTAGCCAAGTTTCACTAATTGCTATAACGTCATAATTCCACGTGTCAACCCACGCCCTCAACTCATCCTCCTTCCCCGCAATACTCCTAGCATTGAAATGTATGCACCTCAGAAGATTTTTACAACCACTCACAACCTTTCTATCAGCGGATTTGCTTAAACTTTCAACATCATTTATTTTCACCGCAGCCACACTGTCAGCTCTGGCACTCTGGTTCCCATCCCCCTGCAAATCTAGTTTAAAGCCTCCCCAATAGTACTAACAAACCTCCCTGAAACGATATTGGTCCCCTTATAGTTCAGGTATAACCCATCTCTCTTGTACAGGTCCCACCTGCTCCAGAAGAGATCCCAATGATCCTGAAATCTGAAACCCTGCCCCCAACACCAGTTCCTCAGCCTCAGTCAAAGTAAGAATTATAAAGCTCAATCGTTTAATCATATATTGTGTACTGTTTATTATTTCCGGGTACTGATTTGTAACAGGGGACACATCACGCAGCATCCACCCAAACGAGATTTCTTAAGTTTGGCCGGGCAGGGGGGCTATCACCCCCTATATTAAGCTGCTAGCTGAAGCGAGAGTTACATAAGGTTAGATGACTGAGTGAATCCTTTCCCACATTCACAGCAGGGGAACGGCCTCTCCCCAGGGTGAACTCAGTCATGCACATTTGGTTGATTTGGCTGAGAGAATCTCTTCCCAATGTCTGAACAGGTGAACGGCCTCTCCCCAGTGTGAAGTCGCTGGTGTCTCAGTAGGTGGAATGACCGAGTGAATCCCTTCCCACATTCTGAGCAGGTGAATGGCCTCTCCCCAGTGTGAACTGACTGGTGTCCCTTCAGTTGAGATGACTGAGTGAATCCCTTCCCACACACTGAGCAGGTGAACGGCCTCTCCCCAGTGTGAACTGACTTGTGTACAAGTAGGTGGGATGACCGACTAAATCCCTTCCCACAGTCTGAGCAGGTGAACGGCCTCTCCTCAGTGTGAACTCGCTGATGTCCCTTCAGATGAGATGAGTAAGTGAATCCCTTCCCACAGTCCAAGCAGGTGAACGGCAGCTCCCCTGTGTGAACTCGCTGGTGTGCCTTTAGGTTGGATGACCAAGTGAACCCCTTCCCACACACTGAGCAGGTGAATGGCCTCTCTCCAGTGTGAACTCTCTGATGTAGCTTCAGTTTAGATGAGCAAGTAAATCCCTTCCCACAGTCCGGGCAGGTGAACGGCCGCTCCCTGGTGTGAACTGACTGGTGTCTCAGTAGGGCGGATGACCGAGTGAATCCCTTCCCACAGTCTGAGCAGGTGAACAGCTGCTCTCCAGTGTGAACTCGCTGGTGAGCCATTAGGTCAGATGACCTAGTGAATCCTTCCCCACAAATTCAGCAGATTACCAACATCTGCCCAGTGTGAACTGACTGGTGTGTCCACAGGTGGGAAGACCGACTGAATCCCTTCTCACACACAGAACAGGTGAAGGGCCTCGTCCCAGTGTGAACTTGCTAATGTACCTTCAGTTGAGATGACCGACTGAATCCATTCCCACAGTCTGAGCAGATGAATGGCCTCTCCCCTGTGTAAAATGACAGGCGTGCCAGTCAGTCAGATGATCGAGTGAATCCCTCCCCACAGTCTGAGCAGGAAGGATGATAGAGTGAATCCCTTGCTCCTCTTCTTAAGTATCTGGACAGAGACAGCAAAACTGGCGTGTTGTGCTCAAGATTGCTGCAGACAAATTCCTTGTCGTGTTTAACCTGTAAAAATATTTACAAAATCCATCAATGGGTGTACGACAACGTTTCAGAAGAGATGAATTGAGTTGTCAAGGTGTGATCTGGCATCACACTGTTACTGTGAAGTTCAACCCAAGCTGGAGAGAGAAATCATCTTCTCACTGGTCACAGTGCTGGTATCTGGAATGACCATCAAACTCTCTGATGCTCTTCCTGTCTCAATAAGAATGGGGAATTTCTGCCATCTCCAATCTGTGACCTGCTCAGTCTGACTCTCTCCATTGGTATTATTCCCTCTTCCCACTGAGCTGCATGGGTGCCTGGCCCCACAGTAACTGAAACACTCTCACACAAATAGCTGGCAGTGCATTCCACGCACCCACCACTCGCTGTGTAAAAAACTTACCCCTGACATCCCCTCAGTATCTATTTCCAAATACCTTAAAACTCTGCCCCCTTGTGTTAGCCATTTCAGCCCTGGCAGAAAACCTCTGGCTATCCACACAATCAATGCCCCTCATCATCCTATACCCCTAAAAAAGGCTCTAAACATAAACAAGGAAATTATATATTGAAGATTTGTTCGAAGTATACAAAATTATAAGGGTATAGATAGGGTAAATGCAAGCAGCTCTTTCCACTGAGGTTGGGTGGGATGACAACCGGAGGCTATGGGTGAAAATTTAACGGGAACATTTTGAAAATCTCTTTACTGAAATGGTCGTGAGCGTGTGGAATGAAATGCCAGCACAAGTGGTGAATATGAGCTCGGTTTCACCATTTCGAAGAGGTTTGGATGGAAGCCTGGATGGTAGGGGTACGGAGGGCAATGGTCCCAGTGCAGGTGGTTGCATTGGACAGCTTAAATGTTTTTTTGGCATTGACTAGATGGGCCAAATAGCCTGTTTCAGAACTGAACTTCTCCATGTTTCCATGACGGAGAAGCTGGCCAAACTTGTTTGGAAAGGAAAAGGTCGGAGTGACAACTGAGCAGCAATGGCTGGAGTTTCTGGGAGCAATTCCGGAGCTGAGTGATCGATACATCCCAAAGAAATGGAAGCATTGGAAAGGCAGGAGGACACAACCCTGGCTGAAATGAGAAGCCAAAGCCAACATAAAAGCCAAAGAGAGGGCAAACAAAAGAGCAAACACTAACAGGGAATGGAGTTGCACAGTGTGAACTTGCTGATGTACCTTCAGTTGAGATTACTGACTGAATCCATTCCCACTGTCTGAGCAGGTGAATGGGTTCCTCCCTGTGTAAAATGACGAGCGTGCCAGTCAGTCAGATGATCGAGTGAATCCCTTGCTCCACTTCTTAAATATCTGGACAGAGACAGCAAAACTAGCGTGTTGTGTTCAAGATTCCCGTAGACAAATTCCCTGTCATTTTTAACCTGTAAAAAGATTTACAAAATCCATCAATGGGTGCAGGACAACATTTCAGATGAGATCACTTGAGCTGTCAAGGTGTGATCTGGCATCACGCTGTTACAGTGAAGTTCAACCCAAGTTAGAGCAAGAAATCATCTTCTAACTGCGCACAGTGATGGTATCTGGAATGACCATCAAATTCTCTGATGTTCTTCCTGTCTCTATGAGAATGGGTTCAGAAGAGATGTGAGGGGTAAGTTTTGTTACGCAGAGAGTGCTGAGTGTGTGGAATGGGCTGCTGGCAACGGTGGCAGAGGTGGATACAATAGGGCCTTTTAAGAGACCCCTGGACAGGTATATGGAGCTCAGAAAATTAGAGGTAATTTCTCAGGTATGGACATATTCGGCACAGCTTTGTGGGCCAGAGAGCCCGTGTTGTGGGGTAGCTTTTTTTCTATGTTTCTACCCTCCCCAATCTGTGACCTGGCTCAGCTTGACTCTCTCCATTGATATTATTCCCTGTTCCCACTGAGCTGCATGGGTGCCTGGCCCCACAGTAACTGAAACACTCTCACACAAATAGCCTTTGTTAACATGCAGCTGGAATTTTCTTTTATGTATTATTAACTTTTCTTTTATGTATTATTAACTGCCACAGTTTTAACACCATATAAACAATTCCTGCTGAGATGAATGGTTGGTCCGCACAGCTGGTAAAAGGACTTAAAGTGAGTTTTTGTATTATTTCAGGTTCTTGTCACAGTCATAGAATAATACAATACAGAAACAGGCCCTTTGGCCCACCTGGTTGGTGCCGAGCTACTTAAACTTTCTACTGCCATACCCCTACCATCCAGGTACCTGTACAAACCTCTGAAATGTTCAACTTGAGCTTGCAGACACCGGGCGTGCTGGCTGCTCATTCCACACCTGCATGACGGTCTGTGTGAAGACGTTTCCCCTCATGTTCCCCTACCCTTTCAGCTTTCACCCTTGACCCATGGCCTCTGGTTGTAGCCCACCCAATCCCAGTGGAGAAAGCCAGCTTGCATTTACCCTATCTATGCACCTCTGTCACAATCAAATCTCCTCTCAATCTTCCACATTCCAAGCAATAAAGTCCTGATCTGTTCAATCTTTCCCAATAACCCAAGTCCTCCAGACCTGGCAACATCCTTGTGAATTTTTTCTGAACTCTTTCAACCTCTTTTACATCTTTCCTGTAGGTAGGTGACCACAACTGCAAACAAGACTCCAAATTAGGCCTCACCAATGTCTTCTACAAGTCAACATAACATCCATAGGACCGAAAGAAGCTGCAGAAGATCGTGAACACGGCGCAGCACATCACACAAACCAATCTTCCGTCCTTGGACTCACTTTACACCGCACACTGTCGGAGCAGTGCTGCCAGGATAATCAAGGACACGACCCACCCAGCCAACACACTTTTCGTCCCTCTTCCCTCCAGGAGAAGGTTCAGGAGCTTGAAGACTCGTACGGCCAGATTTGGGAACAGTTTCTTTCCAACTGTGTTTAACCAACACCCCCGACTCCCCACACTCGCACAAGCCAAACTTACCACTAGAATATTAGACCTCTGCTAGTTTAAATTCCTGAACTAACAAATCCCTTGTCACCGCTTTGACTTTCCTCTGCCAGGTAATTTCCCGACCCCGAGCAGTTTCTAAAGTGGCCCACCTGTTGTTATGCAGGATAGCATCAAGAGTACTCTGCGATGGCTATTTAACCTCATTCCCCTTCCTGACTCTCACCCAGTTTCCTGTGTCCTGCACCTTGGGTGTAACTCACCTCTCTTCATGTTATATCTATCAACCCCTCCAACTCCCGGATGATCCGGAATTCATCCATCTCAAGTTCCAACTCCTTAAAGTGCAGGGTTACAAGCTGCAGCTGGATGCACATCTTGTAGGTCAGTGGTCCCCAGCCACCGGGCCATGGACCGGTACCGGGCGGCGAGGCAACGATATGAGTCAGCTGCACCCTTCCTCATTCTCTATCATGCCCACTGCTCTGCTGAACTTGAACGCATGAGAGGTCAAACCGCACACGTCATCCATGTCAGCACGGGAAGAAGATCGACTCCTCGAGCTTGCAAATGACGGTGGGCTGAAAAGTACGTTTGACATAACATCTCTGCCGGCATTCCGGATCAAAGTCAAGGCTGAATATCTTGGGATAGCCACGAAAGCACGAAAAACGTTGATTCCATTTCCAACATATCTCTGCAAAGCGGGGTTTTCTGCAATGAATGCAATGAAAACTAAATTGTGGAATAGACTGGACATAAGGAACCCCCTTCGAATATCGCTGTCTCCCATCACCCCTCGATGGGACCGTCTTGTTGCAGGGAAACAAGCCCAGGGCTCCCACTGATTCAGTGATATTGGTGTGTTGCAATGATTTTATATGTTCATACGGGGAAAATATGTGCTGTGTGTTTAATATCCAAACGTTACTTAAAATGTTATGATGCTATTGACTTATAAGTGACTTATAGTTGAGTTATCACTATATTCATGCAAGGAAAATATGTGCTATATGTTTAAAAATAAATTCATTACATAAACCCTTTCAGAAACAAAATTAAGTGTATTAGCCACTTATAAGTGACTTATAGTCGACTTATCACCTATATTCTGGTTGTGATTAACACCCCTCCCCACCCCCGTCGGCCAGTCTGCAAGAATATTGTCAATATTAAACCGGTCCGCAATGTGAAAAAGGTTGGTGACCCCTGGTTTAAAATGAGAGAAAGTCAACATGATTTGAGAGGAACGTGTATATTTCAAAAACAAAGGATAAAACAAATGTAAAAAATCATTGTATTTCAGTCAGAGGGGTGAATTTACGGAACAGTTGTAGTGAGAATTTAAAAACATGCACTACACTTAAAAAGTTAAAAAAGTATTAAGAATAATTTAATGAACAAATATAAAACACATGATTTAAAATAAACGGGAGTAATGTAAATTAATGATATTTGGAACTGGATTTTGTGTTAAAAGATTATCAATGTTTTCGTTTTGATGTGAAGATTGACACCAAATATGTTTTTGTATAAGTAAGAGGGGTAGGTGTAATAAGCTGTAGCTTCAGCCTACACCCTTTTGGTCTGTGTTAAAGAATATCTATGTTTTTGTTGTTTTATGAAATCATCGTTCAGAATGATGTTTTTTGTTGTTTGTACTGACCAAAAAATAAAATTTCATTCATATCCTTCCCACCATTCAGCCCACACCACCCGTACACGTAGTCAGATCCCTTTCACCCACATCCACCCTCCCAGCTAGGGGACCCACAACTAACTGATTCCACAATCCCAGCTCAGCACAAAATAAAACCGGGGCTGCAAGACCGGGGAGCCCGGAGCCTCTGGCTGTCCGGCAGAGCTCGTACTCGAACATTTCCCACTGCAACCGGCCCTCGATTTACACAAACCCGAGATCAGCCCCTTCCTCACCGCCGCCCGTACAGGAGGACCACCGGCGACGGCTGGGGTCTGCACCGAGTCTGCGTTTTGCAGGAGGTTCGCCGCGACACCACCAGTCTGCAGATGCTGGAAATCCGAAGCAACACAAACAAAATGCTGGCGGAACTCGGCAGGCCGGGCAGCATCTATGGACAGTCAACATTTCCAGCTGAACCCTCCTTCAGGACTGAGAAGGAAGGGGGGAAATATCGGAACAAAAACGGGGCGGGTGAGGAAGGGGTATCGATAATCCACAATGAACTTTAATGACCAATAAATATAATTCCTCTCTTTGATCAGCTGTTTGGATTTCCAGTATCCACAGATTTTCTCCTGTTTTTGATGAAAGCAAAAGTGGGGTCATATAATATAGCAAGAAAATAGTGGGATGTTCGGGGATTGGAAAGCTTTACATAACCAAGAGGAGACAACTAAAGAAAAAAACACACAGGAGAGACAAGATGAAAAAGTAAAGTAAGTGAGCCAATAATATCAACTATCAAAAGTTGGTCAGATATACAAAGAGCAAAAGAGAGACAAGAGTTGATATTGTACAGCTGGAAGATGATGCTGGTGAGTTAGTAAAGAAATAGCGGCCAAATGTAATAAATATTTTGTGTCAATTTTCACTGCGTAAGACACTAGCAGTATAAGACTATAAGACATAGGAGCAGAATTAGGCCATTCAGCCCCACCGAGTCTGCTCCGCCGTTCTATCACGGCTGATCCCGGTTCTCACTCAACCTCATGCACCTGCCTCCTCAGCATATCCTGTAATGCCGTGACTGATCAGCAAACTACTAGTTTCTGCTTTAAATGTACCCACAGACTTGGACCCCACTGCCATCTGTGTCAGAGAATTCCACAGATTCACTGCTCTCTGACTAAATAAAATACTCCTTAACTACTATAAAAGGTCGCTCCTCAGTTTTGAGGCCATGCCCTCTGTCATGGCTACCCCCACCATACGAAAAGTTCTCTCCTCCTCCACACTATCTCGACCTTCCCACATTCGGTGGGTCTCAGTGAGATTTACCACCCATCATCTGCATTTATTAAACATAAGTCAGTGAAGGAACACAGGCCCAAGGCTGGCAAATGCTCCTCGTATCTTAACCCCTTCATTCCCGATATCATCTTCTTGAACATCCTCTGGTCTCTCTCCAACGACAGCACACCTTTTCTGAGATATGGGTCCCAAATACTCTAACTGTGGCCTAAGTAGTGTTTTATAAAGTATCAGCATTATCTCCTTGCTTATCAATTCCACTTCACTTTGAATAAATGCCAGCATTGCATTTGTCTTCTTTACTACAGGCTCAACCTGTAAACTAACCTACTGTGAGTCTTGCCCAAGGACCCATATTTCCTGCTATACTTCTGTTGTTTGAAACTTCTCCCTAATCAGATAATAGTTCACTGTTGTTACTTTTGCCCAAATGCATTATTGTACATTTCAAAATATTGTATTTCATCTGCCACTTTTTTGTCCATTCTTCAAATTAGTCTGTGTCCTGCTGCAATCGCATTGCTTCCTCAGTACTACCAATGTCTCCACCTATCTCTGTATCATCTGCTAACCTTGCCACAAAGTCATCAGTTCCATTATCCAAATTACTGACAAACAATGTGAAAAGTAGCGGACCGAATACTGACCCCTGAAGACCACTAGTCACTGCTAGCCAACCAGAAAAGGTTTCTTTCATTCCTACTTGCTGCCTCTTGGCTGTCAGCCATTCCTCTGTCCATGCCAGTATTTCTTCTGATTTTTATCCTGTCAAGCAGTCTCATGTGTGACACCTTCTGAAAGTCCAACTAAATGATATCCACTGCCTCTCGTTAGTCCATCCTGCTTATGACTTCCTCGAAGAACTCTAACAGATTTGTCGGGCAAGATTTCCCTGTAGAGAAGCTTTGACTTATTTTATCTTTCGTCTCCTAGTACCCCAAACCTCATCTGTTATATTAGACTCAAACGCTTTCCCAGCCGCTGAGGTTGGGCTAACTGGACTATAATTTGCTTTTTTTTATACCTTCCTCCCTTCTCAAACACTGGAGTGACATTTGCAATCTTCCTGTCCTACAGGACCATGCCAGAATCAAGTGATTCTGAACGGGCCACGACTATTGCATCTATTACCTCTTCAGCAACCTCCCTCAGGACTCTGGGATGTAGTCCATCTGGTTCAGGTGACTTTTCAACTTTAAGAAACTGAGTGTGCCTAGCACGTTTTCCTTTGTAATAGCAATGGCACTCACTCCTGCTCCCTGACACTCACGGATCTCTGGCACACTGCTAGTGTCTTCCACAGAGAAGACGATGCAAAGTCCCTATCAAGTTCATCTACCATCTCTTCCCCATTTCTACCTCATGAGCATCATTTTCCAGTGGTCCAATATCAACTCCTGCCTCCCTTTAGCATTTTCATGATTGTTTATATTGTTGTCTAGTTGGCTCTCATATTTCACTTTTCCCTTTCATATAGTTTTTTTTAGTTGTCTGTTGTTCGATTTTAAAAGCTGCCCAATTATCTAATTTCCTGCTTACTTTTGCTACCTTATAAGCACTTTCCTTGACTTTTATACAGTCCTTAACTTCCTTTGCCAGCCACGGTAGCCTAGCCCCGCTGTTTGGGAACTACTTCTGCGGGACATATCTATCCTGTACATTATGAACTATTCTCAGAAACGTCAGCCACCTGGGGAACCGCCTGTCTCCTGCCTCTGTAATTCCCTTTATTCCATTTCCATTGCAATACTGTGCATGTGACCTATGCTTCCCCCTCACAAATTGCAGTAGAAATTCAATTCAATCATATTATGATCACTGCCTTCTAATGTTTTTTTTTTTTTAACGTTACCTTCCCTAATAAGACCTGGGTTATTACAGAACACCAAATCTAAGATAGCAGTTCCCTGGGCAGCCTCAACCATCAGCTGCTCTAAGAAGCCATTTCGTATGCATTCAATACATTCCCTCTCTTGCAATCTCACAAAAAGCTGACTTTCCCAATTCTCCTGCAGATTGAAGTCACCCACTACAATTCTGTCATTGAATTTATTACATAAATGCCAAACATTCAGGAGTATCTAGGTCAGAAGTGAGGTTACATGCTTTTACCAAGGAGGGAAGATGTTTTGGAAGTTGAAAATTTTGAAGGTAGATAAGACTCCTGGACCAGAAGGTGAACACCCCAGGGTTCAGAAAGAGGTAGCTGAAGAGATTGTGAAGGCATTAGAGTCATAGAACACTACAGCGCAGGAAAATGCCATTTGGCCAATCTAGTCCATGCCAAAGCATTAATCTGCCGAGTTCCAACAACTTCCACCTGGACCATAGCCCTCCATATCCTTCTCATCCATGGACCTAAGCAAACTCCACTTAAAGATTGAAATCGTCCCTGCCACTTGCTCTGGCAGCTCGTTGCACACTCTCCCTGCCTGTGAGTGAAGAAAACCCCCCTTAGTTTTCTCTGAAAGTAATGAGTAATGACCTATCACGAATCACTGGATTTTGGAACAGTTCTGGCGGACTAGAAAGTTGCAAATGTCACTCCACTCTTTAACAAGAGAGGGAGGCAGAAGAAAGGAAATTATAGGACAGTTTGTCTGATCTCAGTGGTCAGGAAGATGTTAGAGTGTATTAAGAGTGAGTTTTTTTGGGTACTGTAATTGGCGACGCATGATGAAGTAGGCCAAACTCAGCAGGACTCCTTTGGAGGAAATTATGTCTGACAAATCTCTTGGAATACTTTGAGGAAATAACAGGCGGGACAGATAAGCAGAGGCACTGGGTGTTGTCAGCTTGGATTTTAAGATGACCTTTAACAAGGTACCCCATGCAAGGCTTATTGAGAAAGTAAGGAGGCATGGGATTCAAGGGGACATTGCTTTGTGGATCCAGAACTGGCTTGCCCACAGAAGGCAAGGAGTGGTTGTAGATGGGTCATATTCCGCATGGAGGTCTGTGAGCAGTGGGGTGCCTCAGGGATCTGTTCTGGGACCCCTACGCTTCGTGATTTTATAAATGACCTGGATACGAAGTGGAGGGATAGGTTAGTAAATTTGCCGAAGGGCCTGTATTTTGTTGCAGGTTTTCTATGTTTCTCTGTTTCTGAGGCTGCTTAACAAGATCATAGCTCATGGAATTACAGGAAAGATACTTGCATGGATCGAAGATTGGCTGACTGACAAGGGAGAAAGAGTCAGAATAATGTAGAGAATTCTGTTTCGCTGACGGTAACTAATGGTATTCCATAGGGGTCAGTATTGTGTGACGATATCCTGAATGATCCCTTATGGACTGTACCTTTAAAAAGAGAGAGAGGGTGCAGCTGATTTAGAGAGAGAGAGCAGCGAGCAGCTCGTGAGTCGTCATGGTGACCGAGGGCGGTGTTATGTGATGGACAGCTGGTGTTCAGCATGCTGAGATAAACACAAGGTCAGCTGGTTGTTAGACACACACATGGTTCTGGACACTGGATGAGCTTTGTTGTGCCCACAGAAAGGTGGGTCTTTGGAGCATCGATCAGTGTGGAAAAGGGGTGACCGGTGGGAAGTTAGCAATGTGTCCAACCCTGGCCTCGGTTGATAACTTAAGCACAGAAGACGGTCTCCTTTTCGTGGTCACATTCAGGGATTTCGGAAGGCAATGGAGGATCGACGGCATCGGTTTACTCGAACAACCACCACACCTCTGTCTCTCCATCACTACTCAAATCAGTAACACAAACTGAACTGATTTCATTTACCCATCATCGTTAGACTATCCATTTACTTCCCAAGCTTGAAGAAGCTTGGCTTTTATATATTTCCACACTTATATATGCATAAACTTTGCTAACCTGTTTGATTTATCTGATTTTATGTGACTGTTTTGCGTAGTTACTCATAAAAATAGAAATAGTTAACAGCAAAACCAGACTCCAGGTATGTTCCATTACTGCTGGTTCTTTAAACCCTTTATGGGGTTTGTAACAAAATTGGAGGCACCGCTGGGATCTCCAGTTTAGCAACTGGTTCTTTAAATTTTGATTTGATTGGGGAAGATTTGTTTGTTGGGAAAACAGGAAAACAACAGCAGAAATGGAGGCTAGTATTGAAAGATTTATGGCAGAACAAACCCCTGAAGACTTGGATGATGCTAAGCGGGCTCTGCTGTTGGGAATTGCTGACATGTCAAACCTTATTGTGACCACTAGAATGAGGAAGGTGTTAATACAGGCGTTAATAGCACAGCAATATATATCCAAGGGAACGTTTGAAGAGGATATGTGGGAAATGTTTGTTGAAAGTAAACCTACTGAGGCTGAGGATCAGCTTTGGTTAGAAATATTAAAGAAGGAGGATGAGAAAGAGGCTGAGACCCTTTCAGAGTCTGCTAAGTCAGCGGCGAGGTTGTTTTAACCCACGAGGTTGAGTTTACTCCGGATGAGAGTTTCCCAGAGAGTAGCTGGCAGGATCAGGGTAACCTGCAATGTGAAACTGGGACCAGTGATGAAGGCCTAGAAGAGGCAGCTGTCCCGATTGCCTGTGTTCAGGTTGTTGAAGTACCTGTGGATTCACAGGTACTGAACCTTGTGTTGAAACTCAGTTAAGGTCTGAGGTGTCTGACTTGGTTGAAAAGGAATGCAGTCCTTTAGTGTAAGATGGACTTGGTTCCGTGAATAAGGGGTTAATCTTGGTACCAGTGGAAATTGAGGATTCTCAGTCACTTGTATTAGACAGTGTTCTAAAAGTTGGAGATGAGATGAAAATTGGTGAGGTAAATGTTATTGAAGATAAAGAAAAAAGTGTTGTTTCTGAACCTTTGAATAAGATAAATTTAAAGTCTGGATTGGTTTCAGGACCGTTGACCTTGCTGAAGGGACGGTGGTTTGGTAGCAAGGTGCCTGCTAGTCTGTTACCGTTTGTTTTGGACTTTAGAAATAAACAAACTGAAGTTTGTGGTGTGGAGAGACAAAACTTGAAGTGTTGTTTTGACCAGGAGGGACCATCTGTGTGTGTTACTATGGAAACCTGTGGAACTAAATATGTTGGAGATAAAAGTAATTACTTGTTTGGAATTAACAACTTGTTTGGAAGTTCACCGAATGGGCTTAGTTTGAGAAACACTGGTGATAAGGTGTTACCTGTGCAGCATGAAGTTCAGGCAGTTATGCGAGCTGATCACGTGATGGTTAATTGTTCTGGTGAAGTGGAAAAGGGACAATGGGTGATGAAACGCCAGTTTGAATATACCAGGATCTGGTTCTGCAGGAATTTGACTTTTTTTGTAACAAAGCATGTGAAAGAGAAAGACGATATCATGGTAGATTGACTATCTGAATGTTAATTTTAAAAGTGAAATAGAAACTAGTATTTGTATACGATTCTGTCATGTGCTACATGATAATCACATCTGCATTGCTTTATATTTTGTAATGCACAGTTAAAAATTTTGCTCTTTGATCACAATTTTTCCAAAAGGTAAGTAGGTGTAACGATATCCTGAATGATCCCTTATGGACTGTACCTTTAAATAGAGAGAGAGGGTACAGCTGATTTAGAGAGAGAGAGAAACGAGCAGCTCGTGAGTCGTCATGGTGACTGAGGGCGGTGTTATGTGATGGACAGCTGGTGTTCAGCATGCTGAGATAAACACAAGGTCAGCTGGTTGTTAGACATACACACATGGTTTAGCACACTGGATGAGCTTTGTAGTCCCCACAGAAAGGTGGGTTTTTGGAGGATTGATCAGTGGTTCTCGCAGTGTGGAAAAGGGCTGACCGGTGGGAAGATATCAGTGTATCCAATCCTTGCCTGGGTTAATAACTACAGAAGTTGGTCTCCTTTATGTGGTCACATTCGGTGACTTAAAGGTCATTTCGGAGGACAACGGAGGGTCGACGGCATCGGCTTACTCATATAACCACCACACCTCTCTCTCTCCATCACTGCTCAATTCAATCACACGAACTGAACTGATTTCATTTACCCATCATCATAAGACTGTATCCATTGATACATACCTCGTGGGTATTTTCTGACTGCCTTATGACGATGATGTAATTGAGTATCTTGTGAGCATGATGTAATGGTCTTGTGATGGTGGGATGATGTAAATTTCCCGCTAGTGTGATGTCACGTGATGACATGTTCCCTACAGGTATATAAAAGTGGAAACCCCTGTTGTGTTGCAGTTGATTCGTTGTTTAATTCGTCAGTTAGTCCGACCTGCTGCGTATTCGTCTCATGCCGAGGTTTCATTTTAAAGTGGAGTTATACATTCTGTTGTAAGGTGATATCGTTGTGCCGGCAGTTTCACCAATCGCTGCCAGTTTTTTGTGTTGCACCCCTGATTTACCTTTACAGTCTAGTATAGGAGAGTGAAGACCTTACTGAAGTACGGGAACACGAAGGATTGAGTAAAGTTGGTGTCGTTCAGCGGTTTTATAAAGGATCGACCTTATTGAATCTTCGTTCAGGAATAGTGGCCTGCATCTGAGAGAGCCCCTGAAGGATCAGGAAGGTTTATGCAGCATTCAAAAGATCAGTTCCTTTAAGCCATTTTATTTCCTTCGTTGTGAATCCTTTGGACGGGATCAGCAGTAACGTCACGCCTGGATGAATTCCGTTTCCAGAGAAGTCTCTCCGTACCGACTGTATAAATCACTTGAACTTTTGAATTTACCACTTTAAGAACTGTTCCAGAGTTGCCGTACAACGGTTAACTTCCGGTTAAGTTAGTCGTTTGAATACTTTTTGCTATTGTTCAGCAGAGTTTAATAAATGTTTAATAAATGTTTGTTTGTAAAACCTGACTAAATTCTATATTCAGTGTTGCTGGACACGTGACAGAATTGGGGCTCGTCTGTGATATGTTCCGATTTTGAGGCTAAGTGTTTCTTTAATTATCAACCTGATGTGGAAAAGGGAAATACCCGATTCTTTTGTTTGATTGGTCTGTGGGTGGTATTCGGCAGCAATGAATATTGATGAGTTTATGGCATCCCCAAACCCGGAGCTATTAGCGAAGGCCAAAAGGGATGATGTATCCGAGATTTCTAGAAGTCTGGACCTTAAAGGTATTTCGAAGGTTACAACAAAGCCAGTAATTCAAAGGGAAATAGTGGAATATTATTTAAATTCGGGTGATTTTGATAAAGAAGTGTTAGATATGTCTCCAATGAGTAATCTAGAGATGCAATTACATATTGAACAGATAAAATTGGAATTATTTAAAGCGGAGGTGCCCGAAAGAGAAGCTTATAGGAAAAGCGAATTTGGAGAAAGAGAAACAGATAAACGGGGGGAATTTGAGCTAGCCATGGAGAAATTAAAGATGGAGAATCAATCCTCTGGTCCTAGGAAACCCGTTTGTTGCTAGTCGGGAAGTTATATTAGTTCCTCCATTTAATGAAACAGAAGTGGATAAATATTTCCAACACTTTGAAACTGAAGCTCTGATTTCAGGGTGGCCGAAAGATAAATGGCTTGTGATGTTACAAAGTGTAATTAAAGTTAAAGCTCAAAAAGTTTATACAGCTTTAACTGCTGAGCAAACACTTGATTATGATATTGTGAAGCATCATATACTGAAAGTGCATGAACTGGTTCCAGGAGCTTACAGAGAAAGATGCAGAAATTTGAAGAAACCTGTAGAACAAAAAAAAACTTATGTGGAATTTGCCTACGATAAATCTGTGCGTTTCGAGTAATGGGTTTCCTCTAAAAATGTGAATGAAGAGTATAATGACTTAAAAGAGTTTATTTTAATGGAGGAATTTAAAAGGAGCATCCCCGTTGAAGTAAGGACATACTTAAATGAGAGGGACACTGCTACATTGCAGGAGTCTGCTAAATTAGCAGATGAGTATGTTCTAATCCACAAGTGTAAATTTCCTCTGGGTAGAACTTTCAAAAGGAAAAATAGCACAGAGAGTCAAGGTAAACCAGAAATTAAATCAGAGGTTGGTGAGAAAGGTAAGGATGAATGGAAACATGTGAAGGAAAGACATCTTGGTCCTATTTGTAATTATTGTAAGAAACCCGGTCACGTAATAGCTAACTGTTTCCGATTGAAGAAGGAGGAGAAGGAGGCGGTCCCAGATGTTTGTGTGCAACATATTGAAACACCTGTAAATCCACAGGGTTCGAAAAATTCGAATGAAGCTTTGTCAGAGTCTGACCAAGTTAAGAGTGGATATGATCATTTTATAACCGAAGGACTTGTATCCTTGAAAGAGGAAACCACTCTAATGCTAATAAAAATCCTTAGGGATACTGAAGCTTCTCAGTCACTTATGTTAGACGGTGTTCTACGTTTAGTGATGAGTCTGACATTGGTGAGGTGAACTATATACGAGGTGTTGGGAGTGCCCAGTGCCCTTATGCCTGTATATTTGCATAAAGTAAATTTAAGGTCAGAGTTAGTTAAAGGACCTGTTAAAGTAGGACCACAACCCAGTTTACCCGTGAATGGTGTTACTAATTTGCTGCATTATGTTTTAAAATTTAAAGAAAGATGACATAAAGCTTTTAGCTTAACAAGGGAAAATTTAAAATCGGCTCAGGGAAAAATGAAACCTTGGTATGATAAGGAAGCTAGAATGAGGTCATTTAAGCCTGGAGATAAGGTGTTGGTTCTTTTCCCGGTGCAAACAACCCCTTTACAAGCTAAATTTCATGGTCCTTATCAGGTATATCTAAAGTTAATGATGTGGATTATGTGATTTAAAAACACCAGATCGAAGAAGGCCAACACAGCTTTGTCATATAAATGTGATAAAACCATATTATGAGAAACAGTCCACTAGTATGACTGTTGTGGTCAATGATAATGAGTCTGATCCCATGAGGAACTTAATGGTTGATTCATCTGTAACTCATTTTAAACCCAACATTATTTATGCCAGATAACCAAACTCAACAATTCTGGAAAATATTGATGAGAAATTCGTTCATTTACAGCCGGAGCAGAGGCAGCAGATGAAGCAGTTAATTCTTAAATATAGGGATTTATTTCCAGACGTTCCTAAAAGAACCACAGTAGCTTCACATGATGTAGGTGTTGGAGATACCAAACCCGTAAAGCAACATCCATATCAGATAAACATGTAAAAATGTGAACTTGCTGAACATGAAATTAAGTATATGTTGGAGAATAATATTATTAGACCTTCTAATTCGAATTGGAGTTCATCTTGTGTTATGGTGCCTAAACCAGACAGTAGTATTCGGTTTTGTACGAATTCCAGGAAGGTGAATGCTGTGACAAAAACTGATGCGTATTATCCCTAGAGTGGGTAATTGTGTGGGCAAAGTTGGAAAAGTGAAATTCCTTACAACGATTGATTTGGTAAAAGGTTATTGGTGTGTTTCATTGACGGATACAGGTAGAGAAATTTTTGCATTTGTAACCCCATCTGGGTTATATGAATATAATGTTCTTCCCTTTGGGATGAAGTATGCACCACGTACTTTCCAGCGGATGATTAATTCTGTGATTCATGGGTTAAAAGATACAGATGCCTATACTGATGATTTAGTTACAGGAAATGATACTTTGGAAGCCCATATTACTGAGGTGGAGAAACTATTTGAAAGGTTTTCAAAAACTAACTTAACTATTAACTTAGCTAAAAGTGAATTTGGTCATGTCACTGTGACCTACCTTGGTTATGTTGTGGGTCAGGGTAAGTTAGCTCCTGTTCAGGCAAAAGTTCGGGCAGTTTTAGAGGCACCAATTCCAACTGCTAAAAAGACTCTCAGAAAATTCTTGGGAATGGTAGGATATTACCGTAAATTACCGTTAACTAATCTCTTGAAGAAAAGTGAAAAGTTTGTTTGGGCAGAGCCTTGTTAAGAGGCCTTTGATAAATTGAAAACTATGCTATGTCACAAACCTGTGCTCAGGTCACTTTACTTTGAAAACACATTTTCATTAGCTGTAGATGCTAGTGATGAGGCTGCAGGAGCAGTGTTACTTCAAAGGGATGATGGTAATCAGGCTGATTGTCCAATAGCTTACTTTTCTAAGGAATTTAATGAGCATCAAAGAAGTTATTCAACCATAGAAAAGGAATTATTATCTCTCGTTTTGACTTAACAACATTTTGATGTGTATGTTGGTACAACTCAGAAACCACTCATAGTTTACACCGATCATAATCTGTTAGTGATATTGAGTAAGATGAAAAACAAAATTAGAAGGTTACTGAATTGGAGTTTGATGTTGCAGGAGTATAATATTTTGATAACTCATATTAAAGGCAAAGATAACGTGATTGCTGACTGTCTATCTAGATGTTGAATGTACAATGTATTTTTTATGGCGTGGTAATGTATTTCCTGTAAAGGTATTTTAACATTTCTAATAGTCCTACTGTATATTAGTTTGTAAGGTGCTGTATGATAACACTGTGTACATTGTGTATGTTGTAGATTTTATAGATTTGTAATTTTTTTTCTGTAAATAGTTGTTAAATTTTTCTCATCAAAGACCACAATTTTCCATTTTGCAGGAAGGTGCTACATACCTCGTGGGTATCTTGTGACTGTCTTATGATGATGATGTAATTGAGTGTTTTGTGAGCATGATGTAATGGTCTTGTGATGGTGGGGTGATGTAGTTTTCCCGCTAGTATGACGTCACGTGATGACATGTTCCCTACAGGTATATAAAAGGGGAAACCCCTGTTGTGTCGCAGTTGATTCATTGTTTAATTCGTCAGTTACTTCGACCTGCTGCGTATTCGTCTCATGCTGAGGTTTCATTTTAAAGTGGAGTTATACATTCTATTGTAAGGTGATATCGTTGTGCCGGCAGTTTCACCAATCGCTGCCAGTTTTGTGTGTTGCACCTCTGATTTACCTTTACAGTCTAGTATAGGAGAGTGAAGACCTTACTGAAATACGAGAACACGAAGGATTGAGTAAAGTTGGTGTCGTTCGGCGGTTTTATAAAGGATCGACCTTATTGAACCTTCGTTCAGGAATAGTGGCCTGCATCTGAGATAGCCGCTGCAAGATCAGGAAGGAGCTCGATAGGTTTGGAGAACAGGCAACGAAGTATGAGATGAAATACGGTGTATGTAAGTGTACGGTCACGTACAATTGGTAGAAGGAATAAGGGCGAAGAAAAAAATAAATAAATGGGAGAAAATTCAAAAATCAGAGGTGCATAGGTACTTGGGGGTCCTTGAGCAGAGGTCCCAAAAGCTTTGCTTGCAGATTGAGTTGATAAAGGATAACAACTGTAATGTTAGCATTTCAGAGCAAGGATGTGATACTGTAGCTTAATAACACATTTGTCAGATCGCTCTTGGTGTAACACACATAAAAGTTGCTGGTGAACGCAGCAGGCCAGGCAGCATCCCTAGGAAAAAGTACAGTGGACGCTTCAGGCCGAGACCCTTCATCAGGAGACCTGACGAAGGGTCTGGCCAAAAACGTCGACTGTACCTCTTCCTAGAGATGCTGCCTGGCCTGCTGCGTTCACCAGCAACTTTTACGTGTGTTGCTTCAAATTCCAGCATCTGCAGATTTCCTTCTGTTCTCTCTTCTTGTATTGTGAGCACTTTCCGACCTCCTATCTGAGAAAAGATGTGATCGTATTGGAACGGGTCCGGAGAAGGTTCATGAGAATGATTCCAGGAATGAAAGGGTTAACGTGTGAGGAGTATTAGACGGCTTTGACCTGTACTCGCTGGTCCATAAGAAAGAGAGGGGATCTCATTGAAACTTATTAAATATTGAAAGACCTCAATAGACTGCCTATAAGGAAGATGCACCTTATACTGTGTGAGTTTGGGACCAGAGGCCACGGCCTCAATAATATAGGGCATCGATTGAAAGCAGAGATGAGGAGGAATTTCTTTAGCAGAGATTGGTATATCTTTGGAATTCATTGCCATGGACAGAGTAGACACCAAGTCAGTGAGTGTATTTTAAATGGATGTTCAAAGATTATGGGGAGAAGGCAGGAGAATGGGGTTGAGAGAGATAACCAATTGGACACGAAGGAATGGTGGAGCAGACTTGATTGGCTGAGCAGCCCCTGTCTCATACCTCATGGCTCATGGCCTGAAGAACAGGCTAGTGAGGTTACATTAGGGTTAGGGTATTGTTTGGGTATCCGTGCCTGGATTACTGTATTCAGTTTTGGTCGTTCTGCTATAGGAGAGATGACGTGAAGCTACAATGAGTGCAGAGAAGATTTACGAGAATGGTGCCGGTACTCGAGGGACTGAGTTCTGGAGAGAGGTTGGGCAGGTTGGGACTTCACACCTTGAAGTGCAGGAGATTGAGGCTGACCTTGTGCAGGATTTCCAAACCATGAGTGTACAGAGCAGTCCCTTTCCCCGCTTTTGTGGAATCAACAAACAGAGGGCACCAGTTTGAGGTGAGAGAGGATTGATGTAATAGGGATCCCAGGGGAAAATTACTAATCCACTCCTTTCTGGTTCATTGTTTAACTAACACGATGAGTGCACTCTCAGGCTGGAGGAGCAACACCTCATATTACATTCCGGCAGTTTACTACTCATGATATGAACATCGAAGTATTCAACTTGAACCTCCACCTTTTCTTTTCATCAACCCACATGTCCGTCTCCTCCATTCCGTCTTCCCACTTCTCTCTTCTCCACTGCAGATTGTCTCCCTCTGGTTCCTCTTTTACTTCCTTCTTTTTCCCATTTTCCGCTCTCCTATCCTATCAGATTCCCTCTTTTCAGCCCTTTGCATTTTCCACCTCCCACCTCACACCGTCTCACTTCATCTCCCACCTCCCCCACCCACTCACCGTCACTCTTATCTGACTTCACCTTGGACCAGACCAGCTTGGACTCTTTCCACTCCCCGCACCATCTTGTTCTGGCTTCTCCACACTTCCAGTCCCGATGAAGGGTCTCGGCAGGAAATCTCTGTTTTGCTTTATCCCCCTCTATAGAAGCTACCTGGTCTGCTGACTTCCTCCAGCATTTTGTGTATGTTACTCTGCATCTGCAACATCTGCAGAATCTCATCGGGACAGCGTGCAGAATGCAGACACTTCATCGGGTCTCACTAATGTCAAGGAGGCCATACTGGGAAAACTGGAAATAGTAGATGACCCCAACAGTCACGATGTTGAAGAGTTGCCTCATACGGAAGGACTGTTTGGGACCTTGACTAGTGGTGAGGAGAGCGGTTTGGAGCAGGTCTGGCAATTCTTCCACTTGCAGTTGGCTTCCAGCCCCCTGCACCTCTCGTTATCGCTGCAAGCCTCTCCCTTTTGTGGACAACACTGCCACTTGGTGGTGAATTGCCATAACAGGACCCCCTGATTTGTGGACACTATTGTCACCAGGTGGCGCTCTGCCACAATAATGTTGAGAGACAGAAACGTGACGCTGCAACCTGCTGAAATGTTTATTCAAGATTCAAGGTTGTTTAGTTCCATTTCCAGCAGACAAGTGTAAATGAGGTCGAAGTAATTCTTACTCTGGCTCCAATGCAGCACAACAACACAATAGTGAAAACATACATCCACAGCTTATATATTGTGTACGGATTGATTGTATGTCCTTAAAGTGACGCTTGGCATAGGATGTCTGCACATAAGATGACAGACAAGTAGAGGGGTCTGATGGTGTGGAAGGGTGGGTTAGTGGGTAGAGTTATTTAACAGCCTTCCTGTTTGGGAAAAGTAGCCGTCCCAGAGGCTGGTAGTCCTGGTGAGGATGCTGTGTAGTCTGCCCCCCAATGGGAGTGGGGCAAACAGTCCGTGAGCCAGATGGGTGGAGGGAGATTATGAGAATCAGGTTTGTGCTTGATCTCAAGATAGAGAATTTGGAAAATACCAATGAGATACCTTTTAGAACAGCTTGTAATTTTGCCCACTAGGGAAAAGTTAATTCTGGATTGGGTGTTGTGTAATGAACCAAATTTGATTAGGGAGCTTATGGTAAAGGAAGCATGTTGATGCAGTGATCATAACATGTTAGAATTCACCCTGCACTTTGAGTGGGGAAAGGTACAACAAGATGTGTCATTATTAGTGGAGTGAGGGGAAATATGGAGGCATGGGAGAAGAGCTCACCAAAGTTGATTGGAAGGGAACACTAGCAGGGATGATGGCAGAATAGTAATGGCTGGAGTTTCTCAACTTGACAGCATCAGGGTTGAAGAGAAACACATCATACTCCACCTGTGTAGCTCAAACCTGAATGCATCAGTATCGATTTCTCCTTCCAGTAGGAAAAAAAAAAAATCACTGCCCATCATCTTTCCTTTTACTCTTCACTCTGGGCATTCACCAGTAAAGTTATGTAAATATGAAGCTACCATTCATTACGAGAGGACTATTCATAAGGATACTATGTTGAAACATTATCAGGCAACGGTTAAACCACGCGGACTATTATGAATAGTGTAGGGACTCATCTCGGGAAAAATTGGACAGAGTCCAGAGGAGGTTCATGAAAATGATTCCGAGGCTGACAGGTTTAACGCATGAGGAGCATTTGATGTCTCTGGGCCTGTATCCTATAGCATTTAGAAAAAAAATGAGGGAGGCTGTCGAATACCAAAAAGCAGAGAAAGAGTGCATGTGGAGAGGATTTTTCCTGCAGTCGGGGACCAGGGGAACACACCCTCAGAATAATGGGACCTCCATTTAGAACAGAGAAGATGAAAAATTCTCCCACTGCGTTTTATGATCTCATGATTATTCAACACAACTGTTTATGATCTAAGCTCCTGTGCCAGTTCCCCTCGCTCCCCTTAATTAATTATATATGTCCACCTCAAAAATACCCAGCCAACCGGCCTTCATACCCTCAGGGCAGTGAATCCCAAAGAGTGTACACTCAAATAGATTGATAGCTCATTGATCACAAAGCAAAATTAAATAGAAAATATAAATTTCCAGGAATTTTCACACATCTCCATTTGAAATGAGCATCTCTCATCGACCCCTCTCTGTGGCTCTCTGACTGATGAGGAGAGATACTTCAAGATGCTTCACAAATAACCTATTGTTTGTAAATATGTTCTAAATTCAGGGCCAAATCATCTCACATCTGCTGGTAAATCATCCCATTTATTACACTGGTAAAACTGCTCTGGCGGACTCTATAGCTACTTTTAAGATTTCTTTCTGCTTGGGGGTTAAAGCCGTGCATAGAATTCCAGATGTGGCTTCACTGACACCCTGTACAATGGTAGCTACACTGGCCCATTACATTATCTCCACTCCCTGTGCGGTGAAGGCCAAAGTACAATCTGCCTTTTGAACTACTTGATGCAGAAACAGAATGTCATCATTAGATTTCCTTCCTTTGCTTCTGTGTTCTCAGCATAGTTAGATAACCAATTTAACCAATTTCCCCCGGGATCAATAAAGTACGACTATGACTATTTCCCATCTCGTTTCCTCCTCCAGGTGATTAAGCAGTGAACATGTTTACTGAGCATATAAACGTGTACCAGAGCATGTCTGCAGGGTTAGGACTTTGCTCTGGGAGTAATATGTGGGAACCCCGGGAATCTTCCAGTCTCCCATATGGCCGTATCTGTGCCAGGTGCACCAAGATGCAGCTTCTGAGAGACCGCGTTCGGGATCTGGAGCTGCGGCTTGATGACCTGCAGCTTGCAATGGAACGTGAGCAGGAGTTAGATAGGAGCTACAAGGAGTTAGTCACTGAGGCTGCAGGAGTTAGATAAGTGGGTGACTGTCAGGGAAGTGATGGGAAGAGCTCAGATAGTAGAGAGCACCCCTGTGGCCATCCCCCTCAGTAATCGTTATCTCATTTTGGATGCTGTTGAGAGGGATGACCTGACAGAGGACGACCACGGTGATCCGGTCTCTGGCACTGAGTCTGGTTCCATGGAGCAGGAGGGAAAGAGGAAGATGATCTCTGTTTTAAGTCTTCATAACCTGAATCCCGAATTTGGCTGTCATGGGTATCAGAATCATGCCGCACAGAACCGTCTGCATTGGCAGACATTTAGCCATACTTGGAGTTACTGCGCAGGAAGGATAAATGTTAAAATCCATCTGTGGATCGTCAGTGGTTGGCTTAGTTGTCAACTGCACTGCAGGAACAACTTCACCATCTGCCCGGTCATTCCCTAACAGCAAAGTAACATCTTCCACCGGTAAACTCGAGCATAATCTGAACTTAACAGGTCCCGAAACCAACCCTGACTGTAAAGTTACCCTGTGCAATGGCACAGAAACCATGCCACCCCCAATGCCTTTAATAAGATTTACCTCACCAATGTCAGACTCATCACCAAACTTTAGAATGCTGTCTAATATAAGTGACTGAGAAGCCCCAGTATCTCGAAGAATTTTCACTGGTATCAGGGTTGACCCTTCCTTTACTAATACAAACCCATCTGACATAAAATGATCAAATCCCTTCTTCACTCGGTCAGACCTCTCAGTCCTTAACTGAGCCTCAACAAAATGTGGGTTTGTAGGTGCTTCAACAGACTGATCACAGGCATCTGGGACTGCCTCCTTTTCCTTTTTCTTCTTCAGGATGGAACAATTAGCCATCATATGACCAGCCTTCTTACAATAGTAGCAAGTAAGACCAGAATATTTCTCCTTCAACTTCTTCCCTTCATCCTTACTCTTGTTAATAGTCCCAGCATTAATTTCTGGTTTACCCTAGTTATTCCTGCTACTCTTTTGGTAGCTGTTATTCAGGGTAAATTTAACCTTATGAGTTAAAGCAAACTGATCTGCTAATCTAGCAGACTCCTGCAAAGTGGCAGCATCCTTTTCATCTAAATATGTCTTTAAGTCATTAGGGACGCATCTTTTGAATTCTTCAACTAAAACTAACTCTTTCAAGCTGTTAAAGTCATCATTTACATTTTATATGTGTGCCAGCGGTCAAAACACACAAACTTCTCATAAGCAAATTCCATACAAGTCTGGTTCAGAGATCTCCTCAAATTTCTAAACTTTTGCCTGTATGCTTCTGGGACCAACTCATAAGCTTTGAGCACAGCCTGTTTCACAATGTCATAATCAGCTGTTTCATCAACTGTCGAAGCAGAATAGGCTTGCTGAGCCATCCCCTTAATTACACTTTGTAAGAGAATAGGCCAACCCTCTTTTGGCCACTTTAAACTCTGAGCAAAATGCTGAAAGTATTTATCAACCTCTGCCTCATCAAATGGAGGTACCAATTTAACTTCCCGACTGGCCTCAAACTTATCACCAGAGTCTAATGCTAGACCACTTTGCTGCAATCTCTCTATCTTTCCAGCTCAAACAGCCTCTGTCTTTCTGCTTCCTCCTTCTGTTTTTCTGCCTCTCTAGCTTCAAACTGCCTCTGCCTTTCTGCAGCCTCCATCTTTATTTTTTTTAACTTGTACGGGAGCTCAAGCTCACTCAGTTTACTTTCAGGAAACACCTCCAACTCCTCCACTTTAAACATACCCTTGGATACACAATGTTCAGTTATTATCCTCTGCCTCTGTGACCTCCTCATTGTCAATTTCACCTTTCCAAGTTTTAACCTTTTAGCAGTACTCAACAGCTCAGTCCTTCTGGCATCCTCTAATGCCTCAGAGGTTGGCGCTTGCAGAAATCTATCAACATCCATTGCTGCTGATTTTTCACCCACAAATAAATCAAAAGGGATTTCCCCAATGAAATTGATAATTAATCAATCAATACGCCCCCGAATTTGTTCATATCCTGGACGCAGGCCCCAATTTTGTTACAAACCATAACGCTTTAGAAATGAACTAGCAGCAGTAGACTACACCTGAAGTCTGGCTTTGATGCTAAAACAACTATCTTTATTAGTATCAACTCATAATATAGTAACTTAAGCAAGATAAACAAAAGTTGACAGAGTTATGTGTGTATATATGTGTGGGTAAATATAACTCCCAAACTATTGAGCTCGGGGGAAACAAGGCTTAGAGTCTTGAGATGGTAAAATATGAAAGTTCAGTTCATCCATGGAATAGGTGATGAGAGAGATATTCGTAATGCAGGGTGAATTTCCAGAGAAGGCAATTATGTCGAATTCCACAGGTCCCATGGTGGTAAAACGAGAGAACAGTCACTGTAGATTTTATCTGTCATCATTCCAAATCCACATACGAATTATCACCGAAAGTGACTTGTCACAAGGGGTATCGTCTTCAAGTGAATTACCACACCACACCCAGGCAAGGGTTAACACATAAGTGGTCTTCACAGGATACCTCAAATCAGATCCACTCCTATGGATCAAACGAGGTGACAACCACACATTCGATGTACGCTGAATCGATAATTAACCCACCCTTGTGGGATAGGGAAGTTCTAAACAGTGACCCTTGGCCACTAGTTCCCTGGTTTCGATCCTTCCATTTTTCCTCCTTCGTCTCCGTCTGACTCTGAGTGTCCGTGTCCTCGGTTTAAACTAAACAAGCTGCGAGCGATGTAAAGAAGCGGCAAGTCAGACTGATTCGCCTTCTTAATCTCTCTCTCTCTCTCTCTCTCTTTAAATGACAGTCCACAGCAAACGAAACCTAGAGATTCATAACAACGGCCACTCCCCATTGTGAACTGACTGGTGTGCCAGTAGTTGGGATGACTGAGTGAATCCTTTCCCACATTCTGAGCAGGTAAACGGCTTCTCCCAAGTGTGAACTCGCTGATGACTCTGTAGGTTGGATGACCGAGTGAATCCTTTCCCACATTCTGAGCAGGTGAATGGTTTCTCCCCAGTGTGAACTTGCTGGTGTCTCTGTAGGCTGGATAAGTGAGTGAATCTATTCTCACAGACTGAACAGGTGAACGGCCTCTCGCCAGTGTGAACTCACTGGTGACTCTGTAGGTTGGATGACTGAGTGAATCTCTTCCCACATTCTGAGCAGGTGAACAGCTTTTCCCCAGTGTGAACTCGCTGGTGTCTCTGTAGGGTGTAAGAGTAAGTGAATCTCTTCCCACATTCTGAGCAGATGAACGGCCTCTCCCCAGTGTGAACTCGCTGATGACTCTGCAGGTGGGATGACTGAGTGAATCTCTTCTCACAGACTGAGCAGGTGAATGGCTTCTCCCCGGTGTGAACTGACTGGTGTGCCAGTAGTTGCGATGACCGAGTGAATCCCTTCCCACATTCTGAGCAGGTGAATGGCCACTCCCCAGTGTGAACTGACTGGTGTGCCAATAGCTGGGTTGACTGAGTAAATCCTTTCCCACATTCTGAGCAGGTGAATGGCCACTCCCCACTGTGAACTGACTGGTGTGCCAATAATTCAGATGACTGAGTGTATCCCTTCCCACATTCTGAGCAGGTGAACAGCTTCTCTCCAGTGTGAACTCGCTGGTGTCTCTGTAGGTGGGATGACTGAGTGAATCCCTTCCCACATTCTGAGCAGGTGAACGGCCTCTCTCCAGTGTGAACTCGCTGATGACTCTGTAGGGTGGATGAGTGAGTGAATCTCTTCCAACAGACTGAGCAGGTGAATGGCTTCTCCCCAGTGTGAACTCGCTGGTGTCTCTGTAGGTTGGATGACTGAGTGAATCCCTTCCCACATTCTAAGCAAGTGAATGGCTTCTCCCCAGTGTGAACTCGCTGATGATTCTGTAGGGTGGATGACAGTGTGAATCTCTTCCCACATTCTGAGCAGGTGAACGGCCTCTCTCCAGTGTGAACTCGCTGATGACTCTGTAGGTGGGATGAATGACTGAATCCCTTTCTACAGACTGAACAGGTGAACGGCTTCTCCCCAGTGTGAACTCGCTGGTGACCCTGTAGGGTGGATGAATCAGTGAATCTTTTCCCACAGACTGAGCAGGTGAATAGCTTCTCCCCGGTGTGAAGTCGATGGTGTCTCTGTAGGGTGGAAGAGTGAGTGAATCTCTTCTCACAGACTGAGCAGGTGAATGGCCTCTCTCCAGTGTGAACTTGCTGATGTACCTTCAGTTTAGATGAGCAAGTGAATCCCTTCCCACAGTCTGAGCAGCTGAACGGCAGCTCCCCGGTGTGAACTCGCTTGTGAGCCATTAGGTCAGATGACTGAGTGAATCCTTCCCCACAAATTTAGCAGATGACCAGCCTTTGCCCAGTGTGAACTGACTGGTGTGTCCACAGGCGGGAAGACTGACTGAATCCTTTCTCACACCCAGAACAGATGAATGGCCTTGTCCCAGTGTGAACTTGCTGATATACCTTCAATTGAGATGACTGAGTGAATCCATTCCCACTGTCTGAGCAGATGAATGGCCTCTCCCCTATGTAAGATGACGGGTGTGCCATTCGATCAGATAACCAAGTGAATCCCTCCCCACAGTCTGAGCAGGAAGGATGGTTGATTGAATCCCTTGCTCCACTTCTTAAATATCTAGACAGAGACAGCAAAACTGGTGTGCCATGCTTGAGATTCCTGGAGACAAATTCCTTCTCATTTTTAACCTGTAAAAAGATTTACAAAATCCATCAGTGTGTGCAGGACAACATTTCAGATGAGATCATTTGATTTGCCAAGGTGTGATCTGACATCTCACTGTTAAAGTGAGGTTCAACCCAAGCTGGAGAGAGAAATCATATTTTATCTGGGCACAGTGCTGGTATCCGGAATGACCATCTAATTCTCTGATGCTCTTCCTGTCTCAATAAGAATGGGCATTTCTACCATCTCCAATCTGTGACCTGGCTCAGTCTGACTCTCTCCATTGGTATTATTCCCTGTTCCCACTGAGCTGCATGGATTCCTGCTCCCACAGTAACTGAAACACACTCACGCAAATAGGCTTTCTTGATTGCAGCTGGGATTTTCTTTTATGTATTATTAACTTAAAGTATCACAGTTTTAATGCCATGTAAAAAATTACTGCTGAGATGAATGTTTGGTTCGCCCACATAATTAAAACAAATAATATGGATTGGCCTGACTATGATTGAAATTGAATGCGACGAGCTTTGACATATTACTGGAACCCTGGGACCAGTGAACAACTGACAGCTTCCCCAGTTACTGACCCCCCCAATGGTGGTTACTTAAACAGGACTCCACTCCATTCGAAACCCCAATGCCAGCGGTCCACCCGCTGTGACTCTGTGCTATGACCCTATGGCGTACTCAACTGAGGAAAGCCAATATTATGCACCCCTCGAGGGACAGAAATTCCCAGTCATGGTGATTGGAGAGGTTAAAGGAAGAGAGGGCAGTGCATTATTGGCCGAAGTTCCGGATTTCCTTTGGCAACAGACAGAACTGGTGGTTCCCCAGACCACCGTTAGGGTTTGCCCTGGATTCAAGCCAAAGAACCTGGGTTCCTTGCCTACACCTCAATGAATCAAGCCTCCAGCACCCAGGAAGACTGGCAAGACTTGGCCATGGGCCAATTCAGATACTAGAAGGAGTCTGAGGTGAAGACGGGACATCTGGTAAGACATTCTTTTAATATTGACCGAACTCAAGATGTTGTACCCCATCTCTGGGCAACTTCAGGCCAAGAATTCGACCACACCAACTTCCCCCCTGTCTGGATCACCATGAAAGAAGGACAGACTCTCCCATCCATTCCGCAATACCCCCTGAAGCCCGAGGCAACGTCTTATGAGGATGGAAGCTCTTTTGTCAATCCAGCAGGAAAATGATATTCTGGCTATGCGATAGTGACGGACACTGAAATAGTTGAGCAGGCCTCTTTTGAAGCAGCTGTCTCCGCCCAGAAGGCTGAGCTGTTTGCTCTGACTCGTGCCTGTATCCTAGCAACAGATAAAAGTGCGAACGTTTACAGAGACTCCTGTTACGCATTTGGAGTTGTACATGACTACGGGGCTCTCTGGGAACATGGGGATTCCAGAATTCCTCTGGCCACCCCATTAGTAATGCCACCTTTGTAAACAACTTTACTCACAGTTCTACAGCTACCTTGAGTTTTGGCTATTGTTAAATGTGCGGCCCACACACGCATGTCCGACCAGGTCACTAAAGGCAATGCTTTAGTGGATGAGACAGTGAAAAGTGCGGCACAATCCTCGGTAGTTGTGGTGCCCTCGGGTTCCCGTCAAGCAACGTTCTGTGACTTAAGCAGAACGAGTTTGCCAGACATGCGGGAGGTACGTACTTTTCAGGGGGACGCCTCTGAGGAGGAGCGCAAACTGTGTTCCCAGATGGGTGCCAGAAAGACCCTGACCTAGGTTTTTGGATCACCCCAGTGGGGCAGATTTATTTTCCTGCAGAGTTTTTATCAATATTGGTCAATTAAATACATAATTGTACACACGTGGGAAAGGAGGGAATGGTTGGTAACCTGTACCCTGCACACCGGGTACTACTCCCTTGACAGGTGAACATTATTCATGTCTACAAGTTGATTTTATTGAATTGCCTGCACTACATTGCTATAGATATTGCTTAGTTATTATAGATGTGTTTAGTAGGTGGATTGAAGCTATTCCAACTACCAATAATACTACTGTGACTGTTGTGAAGGTACTATTACAGGGAATAACTCTCAGGTATGCTGAGCTCTGCCAATGGCCCACACTTTGTGGCGAAAGTAAATGAAGGGCTATGCAATGAACTAGCTATGAAGCAACAATTCCACTGTGTACACCACCCACGGGCTGCTGGCATAGTGGAAACAGCCAATGGCACTCTGGAGAGTAAATTGGCTGAACTAACAGCAGAGACTGGACTCACTTGGTTGAAGGTCCTACCGTTACCCCTATTCCACATGAGGGTTACCCCACAGGGGAAAACAGTGTTGTCACCAGCTGAAATCATTTATGGATGGCCCATGAGGACACACTGGGGACCAAGACCTTGTGTACCATTGCTCCCAGAAAGTCTACCAGCAAAATTGGATATGCATACCCTGGGGGAAGAGATGGGGAAATATATATGCCAACTAACCAAAATTTTCCAAGCATTACATTCACAGATACAACAGGCTTACAAGGAAGAGAACCACTCTGCAGAGAGGAGTGACTATCCCACCATAGAACCTGCTAATTTTGTCCTGATCAAGAACTGGGATTGAGGGAATCTCGGACCTCGGTGGAGGGGACCATATCAGGTGTTACTGACCACTCCCATGGCTGTGAAACTGAAGGGGCAATCTCGGTGGATACATCGAACAGACAACAAACGTGTTACTGAAGGAACTGAGTAGAATGACTCTCTTGGACTAAAGGAAAATGTACTGGTTGATAGTGGTGTTCGTGTTCATGTCTTTGAGAGGGCTCACCCCAGCATCCGGGGGCCCCCATGTTAACACCTTTCTGTCACACCTGTGCCAAACAGGTAGAACTGGGGACCTGCTGGGTTTGTGGTGAAATTCCCCAGCATGGTAAAACTATGGTTCCAATGTCAGTAATCACGCTCAACCAGAGTGAGGAACTCTCAGCCTGGGCTTTCTCAAATAACACCCAGGGAAGTGAGGTGAGGAACTGTGGTCCAGTCAGAGATGACTGTGGCTGTCAGTGTTCTGAGGGATGGTATCTCTCAAACAGAACTTCCTGTACTGGGAAACATGCATCCTGGCCATACTTGCAGGTGCCCAGCAGCGGAGAGGAATAACTGAGACTGAGCGATTTTGGATGATCACTTTTCTCTCCTATGGAGTAGCCAGGAATTCACGAGAGAGAATCAATTTGGCTACAGCACTTGAGGAGCTGGCCACAATACTGCAGGGGCCCTGACACAAACACAGGCCCAAGTAACAGAAATATCCACTGAAATGATTGCAATCCGGCAAACAGTCCCACAGAATCGTAAGGCTTTAGGTTTTATTCTGGCTGAGAAAAGGGGGAACCTGTGCTATTATTGACACAGAATGCTGCACCTATATCCCTGATGACTCTACTAACATTACATCCCTCTCCGAGCACACTGTCAAGGAGATTGACAGCATCAAGAAAGTAGGGCAGGATTTACACGGGTTCACCGAAGGGTCGAAATGGTGGTCTTCGAAGGCCTGTTCGGTAATACATGGGGCATGATATTGCATTATGGCCTAATAGTTGTACATATCATTGTTATAATTACTGATGTCTGCTGTTTTTACCCACTGATAAGTCAATGCTGTAACTCGTTTGCTTTCTCTGTAAAAGATTACTACTTTGTTGATCATGTAATGATGAAAAGGAGGGAATGATAAAGTATGTAAAAGGGTTAACACTTCGTTAAACAATAGCAGCCTGTTTTTCTGAAAGAAACTGCTGATGACCAACAGATGTGCTGAGCCATGCTGAGCCATATTTCTTCTTGAGGGTCGCTAGCTGGGGTTTCAGGATGCTTATCTCCTTGTGTACTCATGCATAGAGATAGGACAGCTTCAGTCTGTTCTGTGTGTGAAAGCCATTATGACGACTTTGTAATTTGTCTTTAGGGGCTGTCATGTAGTAAATAACTTTGGCTCCAGCCTGTCTTGTGTGGGGGGTATCTGGACGGATATACCTGTGGTGTAAGTGGAATTGTTAGTCAGTTAGTGGATTGGGTGGGAACAGTCATATACTGTTCCTGTTTGAGCAAATAACGGAGTAAGCCCCAGGTGCTTGGAAAAACGAATCTGTACTTATACGGTCTCTGAGTGACTTTATCCGGATTCGACTTCCACAGAATGGGAGTGGTTTTAAAGGGCTGGGCTGCTGGTAGCACATTACCAGACCTGGAGTGATTGCAACTGGGTCTGACAGAGGCATAACTGGTTCTTCTGGGCACATTCAGTCTCACTCCAACTATTTCCTACCTTCCTTTGTACAGGTATGCAAAGTCTAAAGGACCAGTGTTTGAGTAAATGAGACTCACCAAACTTTCTCCTGACTGAAACACTGGATTCTCAAAGTCAGATGGGTTCTCTTCAGTTAATGCTCTCAATCCTCGGGCTGGTTCACTTGTTGCTGTTCCCTCGTGTGAGTTGTGGTTTGCTTCCAGTTGGGGTTCTTCTTCCAATAAATCTCTCACCGCAGGTCTAACTTTAACATGAAAGATAATGAAGCACATTAACAATAAAATGGAGAACCAAACATTTCTGCTTAATATTACTAAGAACAAAACTCACTGAAATTTAAACGCTGAAGTCAAATATAATGATCTCAGTGAACAATCTTTTATTGTCCCTCACACGGCACAAAACAATATGGGATAAGAAGGAGTCATCGTTCAGTCATGGTAAGACATGAGATGTAGGAACAGAATTAGGTGATTCGATCCATTAAGTCTGCTCCACCACTCAACCATGACTGATTTTTATTCCAACACCATATTCCTGCCTTCCTCCTGTAACCCTAAAGCTACTTAGCAATCATGAATATATTAATCTTTGTCATAAATATACCCAAATGGCAGCCTCAACTGACCTCTGCGGCAACAACTTCCACAGATCAGACGACTTTAGGTCAAAATATTTTCCTCATCTCAGTTTTAAAGGGAAGCATATCTATTCTGAGACTGTGCTGTCAGATCAGACTCTCTGTCTAATGGGGACATCCTCTCCATATCCATTGTATCCAGGCTTTTCAGCATTCGGTAGGTTTACTTAACCATACATCTCTCCACCACCCCCACTGTCCCTCTGAACTCCATTGAGCACAGGTTCTGAACCATAAAATGCTCCTCATACATAAAACTGATCATTCCTTAGATTATTCTTGTAAACCTCATTAGCAACAACTGCACAAAACACATTTCCAGGAATAACAGACAGACTGGTACCTGTATAATTTACAGGGAAAAGTTGTGCTTTCTTTACTGTTCTACTGTCACAGAACAAGCCATTTCCATTCCCAGATTAAAACAGGTCCATTTCAGGAAATATAAACCAGTCCAGGGTGAATGTAACAAAAAGAAACTGGAATTACCAGAAACGCTCAGCAGGTAAGGAACAGTTGCGGGGAGAGGAACAAACATTACAATTCAGGTTAATAATATTTTATCAGAATGACGTCAAACATTTTCTGTTTTTAGTGCAGATCTCCAGCAACTCGAGATTCTCTCAGATTTCCACCAAGTGACAGACAGGTGACAGTGAGGGGGGATATTTCCAAACACAGTTTGAACACCAGACTCACGGGTATATTTCCACTGTTGTAAACACGGACCAGCCCATTTACTCATAGCCTCTCCCTGTGAGGATGGAATGGGAACTCATCCTCTCCTCAGATTAGCAATCATTGCTTCCAAAGGAACTCCAGAAACAAACATCTGATCCCAGACCAGAAATACTCACTCAAAACCTCATAAACCCAAGCAGCTTGATCTCCGGGTCCATTTTACCTGGATCAAAAAGTGTGATATCCCAGGACCCAAACTCAGAGTCACACAGCTGAATCTGCCACTCACCAACACTGAGAGTCTCTCACATCATCCCCACGTTTCACACTGGGTGGTGCAATCCGGGATTTCCCCACAACCAATGTCCAGCTGCTCGAAATTTCTGCTTCACTGCAGAAGGATGACCATCCAGCCCCATCAGTAGAAGCACTAACCAATGTCAAATCCAGAACACTAACAGTTCCATATGCCTGGAGTGTAGATCACAGAATTATAGCCCAAGCACCAACTCTCCCAGTACTCTTTGCTGCCAGTAAAATACTGCAGTGTGTCAGCCAGTCACAATTCAATAACTAGCACCTCCACACCAATGCACAACAGAACTGGTACCTGATGTCCCTCTGGCATTCTAGCTAATAAAAACTGATTCTGGAAATAACACAGCGAGGCCAAAGTTGTAAATGAACACTTCACAATAAAAACAAGAGTTAGAAGAAAGATTGCTGATATATAATATTGAGGTGGTGAGATACAGGGTGGACCAAGGTTGATCTAGATGGTTTATGTACATCACTGAAGCTGGGGGGGGTGGGGGGGGGGTTGGGGATTAGGAGACTGGACAGAGGTTGAACAAGATGGGCAGGGGATGAGCAGATGGAACCAGGTGGGAGAAGGGTTCAAGGACAATCACTGATGGTCCTCCAGCAATACACAGATACTGAATTAATAGTAGCATAGTCACAGTCATACTTTATTGATCCCGGGAGAAATTGGTTTTCACTACAGTTGCACCATCAATAATAAATAGTAATAGAACCATAAAAAGTTAAATAGTAATATGTAAATTATGCCAGTAAATTATGAAATAAGTCCAGGACCAGCCTATTGGCTCGGGGTGTCTGACCCTCCAAGGGAGGAGTTGTAAAGTTTGATGGCCACAGGCAGGAATGACTTCCTATGACGCTCTGTGTTGCATCTTGGTGGAATTACAATAGTACATACTACCGTATAAAATGACAAAGTTAGAACAAAGAACAAGAACTTTGCCATATATCCTTTGATCCTCACCATTTTTTTATCAATACACCATAGGAAATTTCCAATCCGGACACTTCACGTCTTTGCATGGTAACTACTCTGCCTATGACTGTGAGGGACTGCGGGGACCTTGGGATACTGATCAGCACATCACAGAAACCATTCTCCCCCCTAGACTTCCCAATCCTTCTGTAAAGCAGACAGTGAAATCAAAGATCCCCATAACCTGGGTCATTCTCCTTCCTCACCCTCCCCAGTCCGGGAGAAGACACAACAGCCATAAAGCTCAAAGGACAAATGTGAGGAGCCTCAGGAAGAGAGGCGACTTGGGGGAAGTCAACGGGACTCAGGGGCCAACATCAGATCTCCCCAACACAACAAGGAGGAAACATCACCATCCATCCGGGGATTAGGACGCCAAGTGATCTTGCGTCACAAAGCGGAGGGCGGGGCAGATCTGCGGTAAAAAGCCTCACGTGAGCAGTTGGCGGGAGTTCCATTTCAATTCTGCGGAAATAGACAGCCTGGTCTCCTGGTTTGGATCGTTCAACGCAGATTAAGTGAAGTCGACACATTTCTGATGAGCCCAGATAATTGGAAAATAAATGAGTTCGGGCCTCACGGCCAACATCAGATCTCCCCGCTCGGGATCGGTCTCAATACTCACCGATGGGAAAGTGATATCTTCCGCCCGCAGACAGTGATCTCGATCCAGGCGGTGAGAATCCTTTGCCGATCCCGCAGACGACTCACTTCAGCACTGAGCGGAAAGGCGAACACCGTCCATCTGGAGACTGTGAGCAGGCGCGGAGTGATTGTTGCGTCATCCGGAGGGCGGGGCCTCGGGAACAGACGCGCAGCTGCTGCCTGTCTGCGGTTAAACGGGAGGGGCGAACGGGATCACGTGACCCGTGGGGGCGGAGACTCCAGCTACCCGCCACTCTGTGGAAAGAAACAAACTTGTGTTATGTACCATCAGTAATAGACCACAAACTCAGTTTTAATGTCAACTACTGTCTTTATTAGTATATAGAAAATTAAACTAACTTCTCACTGAAACAGAAGTTAACAGTGTTATGCGTTTGTGCCTCCCACACTGTCAAGTTTAGGAACAAGTACTTAAAGTTTCAAGGTGGCAAGTTTCAGTTATCCACGGAATGGGGAAATTCGTAAATCCACATTAAAATACAACGAGGAAGTAATCACGAAGAATTTCACTGGTTCCATGCTGGGAGAACGAAGTAACAGTCGCAGGAGATTTTCAGTCACCGAGTCATATTCCAAAATCCACGAAGAGATTGTACAAGATGACAGTCACAGGAATATTCTTTAGAACAAGTGGTTGCTACACAACACCCGAATCCATCCAAGTGTTAACGAAAGTGGTCGCCACAGGAAAACTCCAACAGTCCACTTCTGGATCAAAACGGTGACAGTCACACATTCAATATGCACTGCGTGCCGCTCCTTCACCCAGTCCATTTTGGCACAGGAAAAGTATCAAACTTTTACCCATTACTTTAGCAAACTGCAGCTTGCAGTCCGCTGGTCCTCCAACTGACTGTCTGTCTCTGTCTCTCTCTCTCTCTCTCTCTCTCTCTCTGAGATTGAGAGCTCCAGCAGTCAGTGTAGTGACGTCATAATCCCGCCTCCTGCAGGCTCTCTTAAAGTAACACCCACAGCAAAATGAAACCTGTGATCTCGTAACACTTGCCGCTCACATCTCCTCTCATTGTGTATTAGACATTTCAACCCCCAGGAAAAAATACATCGTCTGCCCGCTCTATCTATTCCTCTCGTAATCTTATAAACGTCCATCCAGTCTCACCCCAGCCTGCGCCGCTCTGGAGAGAACAACACAAGTTTGTGTAACCTCTCGTTATAGCTGTCTTAACCACCCGATCAATCTGTGCAGTCTCTTTCAGGGAGCTGTGAACTTGGATCCAATATCCCTCTGCTCATCGACACTGTTCAGGGTCTTGCATTTAACAGTATACTGTCTCTTTACATTTCACAGTGCACTGTCTCTCTACATTCGACCTACCGAGCTGCCAAGATGATCATCACTAATCAAATCTCACTGAGATTTCTCAGGTCCTGTTGAATTTATTGCCAAGTGCACAAGTACGGGAAGGTGCAGGTACAGAGAAACACTGACTTGCGGCAGCATCACAGGCAAGTACATTCAGATAACACACGGAACACAAATTACACGATTCTCTGCCAGGAACAATCTATAAATATGTTGTGTCCTGATCAATATTAAAGTGTGCATTTTGTGTCAATAACAGACTTGGAAATGTTGAATTTGGTCCCTGTCTTCATCCCTCCTGTAGTCCACAACCAGCTCCTTTGTTTTTGTCACCATGAGGGAGAGGTTGTTTTCTTGACACCACTGTTTCGGGGTGATGACTTCTTCTCTGCAGGCTGCCTCGTTATTATTTGAGATGAGAGCAATCAGTGTAGTGTCGTCAGGGAATTTAATTAGCAAATTGGCGCTGTGGGTGGGGACACAAGTCATGTGAATACAGAGAGTGAAGGAGGGGGCCAAGGAGACAACCCTGTGGGGTATGAGTGCTGAGGGTCAGAGAGACAGAGGTGAGGGAGCCCACTCTTACCACCTGCCGGCGATCTGACAGGAAGTCCAGGATCCAGCTACACAAGGCAGGGTGAGGGCCGAGGTCTCTGAGCTTCTTGTCGATACTTCACGCCTTCGTATGGCTACTGCTCTGCCCATGACTGCAAGGAACTGCAGAGAACTTTGGGGAGCAGAGAACATCAGAGAAACAAGCCTCCCCTCCATGGACTCTTCCTATATTTCCCCTGCGTCGGAAAAGCAGGCCGTGTACTCAAAGATCCTCACAACCCGGACATTCTTGCTGCAAACCCGCTCCCCTATCGGGGAAGAGATACAAAAGCCTTAAAGCGCGAACCAACAGGCTTAAGGACGGCTTCCTGTCTGCGGTTGTAAGCCAAATGAATGATAAAATGGGCTCGACCTCACAATGTAACTCGACGTGACCCTGCACCATATGTCTATCCGCACTGCACTTTCTCTGCAGCCATAATGCTTTGTTACAGTTATTGTTTTGTCGTATATCAGCTCAATGTACTGTTGTAACGTGTAGATCTGTGTGGATGGTACGTCAGGCAAGAATTTCACTGTAGCTCACTAAGTGATGATAACAAACAGATCTCCCATTTTAATTGTGTGAAAATATTAGACAAATTGAGCTTCTGCTTTGGAACCTCAGAAGGAAACTTCACTGAACTGTTGTCATTTCTGAGGAATGCAAATAAATAGAAAAGGCTTCAATCTCGCATTACGATCTGCGGTAACTGGGATCAGGTGACCGGTGGTGGGTCTCCCATACCAATTATCAGAATCAGGTTTAATAGCACCAGCAAATGCCATGAAATTTGTTGTCTCTGCGGCAGCAGTAGAACCTAATTCATAACAATAGATTTTAACAATTGTGAATTACAATAATATACACATTAAATAGTTCAATTATATAAGTAGTGCAAAAAAATCTAATAAACTATTTTAATTGTGTGGAAATTCTGGAGCAAAGCTTAACTAAACCGTACACATTTATGAGAAGTTCAGAAAAATAGAGAAGGCTAAATTCTCATATGAATGGGTCATATACCCAGAAATATTGGCTGCACTTTGGCGGGCCGAAACAGTGGAATAGACCATTAGACAATAAAATATTGGAGCAGAAGTAGGCCATTTGGGTCATCGAGTCTGCACCGCCATTCAATCATGGGTTGATCCAATTCTTCCAGTCATCCCAATTACCCTGCCTTCACCCCTTACCCTTTGATGCTTTGGCTAATCAAGAACCTATCTACCTCTGCCTTAAATACACCCAGTGACTTGGCCTCCACAGCAGATCATGGCAACAAATTCCTCCTATTTACCACCGACACTCTTAAGAAATTTCTCCGCATCTCTGTCCTAAATGGACGTCCTTCAATATGGAAGTCTCTTGTCCTAGAATCCCCTACCATGGGAAATCAACTTTGCCATATCTAATCTGTTCAGGTCATTTAACAATCAAAATGTTTCTATGAGATCCCCCCTCATTCTCCTGAACTCCAGGGAATACAGCCCAAGAGCTGCCAGACCTTCCTGATACGGTAGACCTTTCATTCCTGGAAACATTCTCGTGAATCTTCTCTGAACCCTCTCCAATGTCAGTATATCATTTCTAAAATAAGGATCCGAAAACTGCACACAATAGTCTGTGTGATCTCAGGAGTGCCTTATAGAGACTCACCATCGCATCCCTGCTCTTATATTCTATACCTCTAGAAATGAATGCCAACGTTGCATTTGCCTTCTTCACCACCGACTCAACCTGGAAGTTAACCTTTAGGGTATCCTGCACAAGGACTCCCAAGTCCATTTGCATCTCTGCATTTTGAATTCTCTCTCCATCTAAGTAATAGTCTGCCTATTTATTTCGTCCACCAGAGTGCATGACCATACACTTTCCAACAGTGTATTTCATTTGCCACTCCCTTGCCCATTCCCCTAAGCTATCTAAGTCTCTCTGCAGGCTCCGCAATCTCTCCAGTTACTTCCTTCCGAACCTGAGGGTGCATTCCATCAGGTCCGGGAGATTTATCCACACTCAGACTATTAAGCTTCCTGAATGAAGTCGAATATTGAAATGCCTGGATAGAGAAGTCGTGGAGGACTGCAGTATCTGGTTATCACAATGCCATAAATACAACTTAAATATACAAACGATAGGCTTGCTCCCCAGCTTGAGATTCTAAATTGGAGAATGACGCTTTATTCACAAAATCCTCATAGCCCACAGTGACCGTGCACTGATCCCAGCAATGCAACCCGCCACTGCAGCCCCACAGTGCACTATGTACAGATTGCAAAGCTACGAAGTTGTATGTGAATAGACTCCCCTCCCCCCAACTCCACTCTTTCTGCGTCACCAGCAGGCTGGGACATCTCACATCTCGCTGCCTCCGCCCGGCCATTAAACTGTGAACACCTGTGGTCAGGGACTGATCTCTGGGGTACTCCAAACGCTACTCCCTTCCAGTCTGAAAACGACCCACTCATCCAGCCGCGCACTACCGGCCGTTTATCGATCTGCAACGGGAAAGCCTAATAAACTACTCCTGAGGTTCAATACCATTGCTGACTCTGAGTTTACCACCGTCAAATGCCAGAAGGGACATAATAATCAGAAAGTCTCTAGTCGCAGCCGTGTAAATAAAATGTGCTCTCAGTGGGTGTGTGGCGCATGCTCAGAATGCGAAGGAGACAGACAAACTGAGCCAAGTCACAGACTGATGAAGGGGATGAATGATCGATTTTGATACAGAGATAGAAGCAGAGACTTTGATATTGTGCCTGATGCCGGAACTGTAGCCAGTTAGAAGATGAACTCTTTTTCCTCCAAATCGTTTTGAGCTGTGACAGTGTTTTTATCAGAAGGCACCATGGAGACTAAAATTTTCTGAATTGAAATACTGTCCTTCACCCACTGATATGCTTTGCAAACTTTTAACAGTGTAGAAAAGTCAAAGCACTTGTGCATGGGAATCACAAACACGTTAGTTCCGCTGTATCTGTCACTTCACCAGCGCTTGAATGCCGCCGATCCTTGAATGTGGAGGCGGAGATGCTGGAGAAGACAGCGCCCCACTCGCTACAAGGAGACCCCGATCACGTGTCCATGTCCGTGATCTGATTGGATACATTGCCATGACGTTGATAGCAGTGTTATGTCATTCACTGGCTCTTATTTTGGAAAGGATTCAGTCGGCCATCGCAGATACAACAACAGCTTCGCACTGGGAAGCGGCCGTTCACCTGCTCCGTGTGTGCAAAGAGACTCATTCAGTTAACCCACCTTGTGATGCTCCGGTGAGTTCACAATAAATAGAGGCCACATTTCAGTCCAGAGTGAGTAAAGAGTTTTACTTAATCATCCCAGCTGCTGCAACATCAGCAACTTCACATCAGGGAGGAAATTCAAATCAGTTCTATGCTAAATGTTTAACCATCACGATGACTGAAGGCAGCTGCAGGTTCATGAGGGACTGCTACCGTCAAAATTTGCAGTTCTTGCGGCTGCTCATCGTACCCAGTACTGAACCCTAGTCACTGAGGATTGGAGCAGTCTGATCTGCTGATGTTAGCCTTAAACTGGACTGATGTTTAATATTGTGGATCTGTGAAAGATAAAGCAGTTCTGTATCAAATCCCGTGTCTCAGGTACTTACTATCTCTACCACACTCACAATGTATACTGTAGAGTCCACTCGGCCCATCTGGTCCCTGCCCATGTTTCTGTTCCATATCAGTATATCAAAATCTATCCCTGCCGTTTCCCTCTCACTCTCCCTGTGATGACAGGTTGCAACTAGTCACCACTCCGTGGGATAGATTTCCCTTGAATTTCACGGAATCATAGAAATCTACATTACGTTACAGGCCCTTCGGCCCACAGTGTTGTGCCGACCATGTAACTTACTCTAGAATCTGCCTAGAATTTCCCTTCTGCATAGCCCTTTATTTTCCTAGTCTCCATGTACCTATCTAAGAGTCTCTTAAAAGACCCTATTGTGTCCGCCTCTACCACCGTTGCTGGCGATGCATTCCACACACACACCACTCTTTGTTTAGAAAACGTAGCTCTGAAATCTCCTCTGTACCTACTTCCAAGCACCTTAAACCTATGACCCCTCGTGTTAGCTGTTTCAGCCCTGGGAAGAAGCCTCCGGCTATCCACATGACCAATGCCTCTGATCCTACACACCTGCATCAATGTCCTGCATGCTTCTCTCCAGGCTGAATAAGAGACTGAGCGCACTGGGGTTATGACGTTCTTCAGGGCTCTTGTTAAAGTTGGTTAAACTCCTTCTTCCCTGCTCTTTTCAACGTTTTGTGTCATTTTCACTCTTTTCAAAGGACCGCGCTTCAGACAGCTTGGTGGTCCCCCGTGTTTTATATCTGCATTTGTAAGAAGGTTCTACTTTGGCATCAGAAACGCGGAAAGTTTGCTGATATTAAGTGTATTGTTTATGGGAGCTGCTTTGTGCGTTAAAAGAGCTGCTCAGTTATCCACATTTAAAAAAAAAACTGAGGTACGGACGTGAAACCTTTGCTTGCAGAAACCTTTAATGGCACCGTAATTACCCAGAAACCTCTGCGTTGCAATTTTCGCTGTCGCTGAAGCATCGATCGAATGCGCAGGCGTCAGGGTTGCGGATGGTCCCGAATATCACGCATGCGTGCAGTATGCGAATGGTCTCGGGTATCCATGGGCTTCAGGAAATCGGCTCAGGTAAGATGTGAGCTGCCGGTAAGAATGAATCTCTGGGCGCGGGTTTTTCAACACCGACTTCGGGGACATTTGCTGTGAACTCCGGACATCGTGACCTGGAATCCCGGGACAGTCCTGCTCCCTTCCCTCTCTTTCAGCCCCAGGCTCCGAACACGGGCCCCGGGGAGCTTCCGGCTGATGAGGGAATGGGAACCGATGGATCTCTCAGACAGAACTGAGCTCCAGCTGTCTAAATGCAAGGATTGGGAACTCGGAGAAAGGGAACAAAATCTTTTACATCACCAGGTGAGAAAATCACCTTTGTTCTATCTCCAATCACAAACAAGAGAAAGTCTGCAGATGCCCAGAGTGAATGGGTCAAAACATGTCCTCACGGCGAGAAAGGTCCAGAACAAGAGGAGGTAGAACGAGTAACACACACAAAATGCTGAAGGAACTCAGCATTAGTACTCTTTTCCATAGATGCTGCCTGGCCTGCTGAGTTCCTCCAGCATTTTGTGTGTGTTGCTTGTTCTACCTCCTCTTGTTCTGGACCTTTCTACCCGTGAGGACATGTTTTGACCCATTCACTCTGGGTACATAATGATACCAAGCACCTTTGCCCTGAACAACAAGTAGCTTTCACATCACAAATGTTCCAGACTCCAGTGAGACAGACTACTGCCCTTCTCTTTATACTTTATTGTCGCCAAACAATTGATACCAGAACATACAATCATCACAGCGATATTTGATTCTGCGCTTTCTGCTCCCTGGAGTACAAATATTAAATATTAAAGATATTAAAAATTAGTAAATATTAAAAATTTAAATTATAAATCATAAATAGAAAATAGAAAAATGGAAAGTAAGGTAGTGCAAAAAAACCGAGAAATAGGTCCGGATATTTGGAGGGCATGGCCCAGATCCGGGTCAGGATCCATTCAGCAGTCTTATCACAGTTGGAAAGAAGCTGTTCCCAAATCTGGCCGTATGAGTCTTGAAGCTCCTGAGCCTTCTCCCGGAGGGAAGAGGGACAAAAAGCATGTTGGCTGGGTAGGCCGTGTCCTTGATTATCCTGGCAGCGCTGCTCCGACAGCGTGCAGTGTAAAGTGAGTCCAAGGATGGAAGATTGGTTTGTGTGATGTTCTGCGCCGTGTTCACAATCTTCTGCAGCTTCTTTCGATCTTGGACAGGACAACTTCCATACCAGGTTGTGATGCACCCAAGAAGAGCGCTTTCTACAGTGCATCTATAAAAATTAGTGAGGGTTTTAGGGGACAGGCAACATTTCTTTAGTTTTCTCAGGAAGTAAAGGTGCTGGTGGGCCTTCTTGGCAGTGAACTCTACTTGGTTGGACCAAGTCAGGTCATTTGTGATATTGACCCCGAGGAACTTAAAGCTTTTGACCTGTTCCACTGATGTAAATTGGGTCGTGCAGTCCGCTACTCCTTCTGAAGTCAACAACCAATTCCTTCGTCTTGCTGACATTGAGAGATAGGTTATTGTCTTTGCACCATGCCACCAGGTTCTTAATTTCCTCTCTGTACTCAAACTTATCATAACCCGAGATACGGCCTACAATTGTTGTGTCATCAGCAAACTTATATATTGAGTTTGATGGAAACTTGGCTACACAGTCATGGGTGTACAGTGAGTACAGCAGGGGGCTGAGTACACAGCCTTGTGGGGCACTGGAGCTCAGAGTGATTGTAGTGGACAGCTTGTCCCCTATTTTTACAGCCTGGGTCCTGTTTGTGAGGAAGTTGAAGATCCGACTGCAGATCTGAGCGCTAAGGCCCAGGTTCTGGAGCGTAGGAATCAGTTTATTTGGAATGATGGTATTAAAGGCAGAGCTGTAGTCGATGAAAAGGAGCTTTACGTATGCGTCTTTATTCTTCAGGTGTCCTAAGGAGGAATGTAGGGCCAGAGAGATGGCATCTGACGTAGACCTGTTGCTCCGGTAGGCGAATTGCAAAGTGTCGAGGTTGACCAGTAGGCTGTGGTTGATGTGTGCCATAACCAATCTCTCAAAACACTTCATAGCAATTGATGTCAGAGCCACAGGTCGATAGTCATTCAGGCATGCCACCTTGCTCTTCTTCGGCACTGGGATTATCGATGGCTTCTTAAAACACGAGGGGATCTTAGACTGAAGCAAGGAGCAGTTGAAGATGTCAGCAAACACTCCAGCTAGCTCGCTTGCACAGGCCCAGAGAACCTGTCCTGGGACGCCACCTGGGCCCGAGGCCTTCCTTGGATTTATCTCAGGAAGGCCATTCTAACGCCCTCCTCAATGCCACCAGGTCCAGTTCATCCGGAGGAAGCGGGATGCTCCTTTTCTGTTCGAATCTTGCGTAGAAAACATTTAGTTCATCAGGAAGAGAAGTGTCAGAGTTATTGATATTCCCAGCCTTTTCTTTGCTCTCAGTGATCTCATTTAGACCCTGCCGCATCCCTCTGGTTAGCCTGGACTTCCAACTTGGCTTGATATTGCCTCTTGGCGCCCTTAATGGCTTTCCGGAGTTCACACCTGGATTCCGTGTAGCAACTGGTATCCCCGGACCTAAAAGCCACAGCAGTAGCCTTTAAAAGGGACGACCTCATACTGCAACCAAGGTTTCCGGTTAGGTAATACCTGGATTGTCTTGCGAGATAATATTCATTGGTATTGCCATCACTAAGTTCACCACCATCAGTCACCTGGGGGAGGGTTCAGGAGAAATGTTTATGTCCAGTATAGAAACTGGTGTTATCTGTGTGTATTGTGGCAATGCAAAAGTTGCTGGAGAATTTGCAAGTGGGAAGAAGTGGAGTGATATTTGGAAATCTGACTTTTTAAAGCATCATTTAGCAAGAAAATCACATATAGGCCGTGTGCAAAAGCACTGGTTAGAAAATCCTTCATTACCTGCTATAGGCCTGCTACATAGGTTGCGTGAGAGTGCAGATGAACTCAATCGAACCCAGAGGAGATCAAAGTTCTTATCACCAGTGATTTGCTCGCTGTTGAAATGAATACCTCTCTATATAAAGTTCAGTTTTCACATGTTGTCACTGGGCAAGAATTGTGCAGCACAAGATTTTTGCACACACTGGTCATTACAAATTAGAGGGGACATTAGTGGGAAGGAGGGGAGACCTCCAGTGTCCCTGATACCCTCACATTCCTGACTCCCTATGACCCTACACGTTAGGGAGTTGGAGCTGGAAATGGATGAATTCCGGATCATTCAGAAATCAGAGGGGATGACACGAAGAGAGGTGAGTTACACCCAAGGTGCAGGACACAGGAAACTGGATGCGAGTCAGGAAGGAGAATGAGGTTAAATAGCCATCACAGAGTACTCTTGTGGCCATCCCCCAGGACAACAGGTAGACCACGTTAGAAACTGTTGGCAGGGAATTAGCTGGCACAGGAAAGTCAAAGGGGATTCGTTAGTTAGGGGCACAGAACTAGAAGGGGGACTAATATCCTAGTGGTAAGGCTTGCTAGTGCTAGTGGATGTTAAACTGAAGTTGCAGGGCGGATAGGAGCCTGAATGCCAGAACAGATAGTGGAGTCATTGAAGTGAATTGACTTTATTACTTACATCCTTCATATACATGTGGAGTAGAAATCTTTATGTTCCGCCTCCATCTAAATGTGCAATTTGTAGTAATTTGTAATAAACAGTATGTACATCAGAATGGTCAATATAATATAGAAATACAATTGTATCAGCATAAATATATGAGTCTGATGTCCTGGTGGAAGGAGCTGTCCCGGAGCCTGTTGGTTCTGGCTTTCATGCTGTGGTACCATTTCCCGGATGGTAGCAGCTGGAATAGTTTGTGGTTGGGGGTGAATCAGGTCTCCAGTGATCCATCAGGCCCTTTTTTACACATCTGTCACTGTAAATGTCCTGAATAGTGGAAAGTTCACATCTACAAATGCACTGGGCTGTCCGCACCACTCTCTGCAGAGTCCTGCGATTGAGGGAGGTACAGATCCCATACCAGGCAGTAATGCAGCCAGTCAGGATGCTCTCTATTCTGCCCCTGTAGAAAGTTCTTTACATTTGGGGGCACGTTCCAAACTTCTTCAGCCTTCTGAGGTGAAACTGGCATGCTTGTGCCTTTTTCACCACACAGCCGGGATGTACGGACCACGTGAGATCCTCGACGATGTTTATGCCGAGGAACTTAAATCTGTTTACCCTCTCAACTCCAGATCCATTGATGTCAATAGGGGTTAGCCTGTCTCCATTCCTTCTGTAATCCACAACCAGCGCCTTTGTTTCTGTGACATCGAGGAAGTGGTTGTTTTCTTGACACCAGTCAGATGTTGTTCAAACTTCAGACAAAGTCAGCAATCAAAAAGTTGAGCATGGTGCTTCGAATGTACTGAGCTGTGTAAATCAAATGCAAGAAACATCATGGGAAAGCCAGATGAGCTCAGTGCATTGAATTCTGATATTGTTACCATTACTGGGACTTGGTTGAAACCAAAAGTCTGAGGGATTGAGAGGAACAAATTTACAGAGAGATCACAGACTATGCCAGAAACAAAGACTGATACAGTAAGTGATTTTAACTTTCCATATATTGACTGGGGGTCCCATACTGTAAAAGGACTAGATGGGGCAGAGTTTGTCAAATGTGCTCTCAACCAGTAGAATTCTCAAAGTAGAAGTGTGCAATAAGCTATTAGGAAATGATCCAGGGCTAGTGACAGAAATTAGTGTATGGGAAAACTTTGTACCTAGTGATCATAATACCATGAGATTCCAAGTAAATATGGAAAGAGAGAGGTCTAGACCACAGGTTGAGATTCTAACTTGGGAAAGGTCAATTTTGGTGGTACCAGAAAGGATCTGACAAGTGTGAATTGGGACAGGATGTTTCTGGCAAAGGAGCACTTGGTAAGTGGGAGTTCTTCAGAAGTGAAGTTTCGAGGGTTGTATGTGCCTGTCAAAATAAAAGTTTGGTAACTGGTGCAGGGAACCTTGGTTTCCAGAGATATTGAGGCCCCGGATATTTTGTTTCTCTAAGTGCCTCAGGCTGTTGGGTGCTACCAAGACTCATTAGTGACTACAATATTATAATTCCACGCCCTGAGCTCAGCTGACTTTTTTTGAAGTCATCTTCTGTTGGTTTCTAAAAGCTTCCCAATAGTTTTTGCTCTTTTGTTTGCCCTCTCTTTGGTTTTTACATTGGCTTTGGCTTCTCATTTCAGCCATGGTTCTGCCCTCCAGACCTTACAATGCTTCCAGTTCTTTGGGATGTATCTATCACTCACCTCCCGAATTGCTCCCAGAAACTCCAGCCATTGCTGCTCTGTTATCAGTTTCTACCAGTTTCCCCTTCCAATCAAGTTTGGCCAGCTTCTCTGTCATAGAAACATGGAGAAGGTCAGTGCAGAAACGTGCCCACTCTGGACGATCAGTGAATGGTAATCTATACTGTGAATGGTATCTATAATGTGAAAAAGACTAAGACGCTGGTGGTAGACCTGAGGAGAGCTAAGGTACTAGTGACCCCTGTGTCCATCCAGGGGGTCAGTGTGGACATGTGGTGGCCAGTGTTATCATGTTTGCTGTTGTGCGCTGGGGCAGCAGGCTGAGGGTAGCAGACACCAACAGAATCAACAACTCATTCGTAAGGCCAGTGATGTTGTGGGGATGGAACTGGACTGTCTCACGGTGGTGTCTGAAAACAGGGTGCTGCCTAAGTTGCATGCCATCTTGGTCAATGTCTCCCATCCTCTACATAATGTACTGGGTGGGCACAGGAGTACATTCAGCCAGAGACTCATTCCACCGAGATGCAACACAGAGCGTCATAGGAAGTCATTCCTGCCTGTGGCCATCAAACTTTACAACTCCTCCCTTGGAGGGTCAGACACCCTGAGCCAATAGGCTGGTCCTGGACTTATTTCATAATTTACTGGCATAATTTACATATTACTATTTAACTATTTATAGTTCTATTACTAGTAATTATTTATGGTGCAACTGTAACAAAAAACAATTTCCCCCAGGATCAATAAAGCATGACTATGACTATACGAGGAGGCAAAATAGATAGGGTAGATTTTACATAGCATTCTTGCATCTGTATTTACTCAGGACACAGATACCCATTCAAACTTCTCATCAAATGCTGGAATTGAGCTCACATGCATCACTTGTGCTGGCATCTCATTCCACACTCTCAACCATTTCACTGAGAGGTTTTCCACACGTTCCCCTTAAATTTTCACCTTCCCCACTTACCCATGACCTCTGGTTGTCGTTCCATCCAAACTCAGTGGTAAAAGCCTGATTGCATTAACCCTATCCATACCCTCATAATTTTGTATACTTCTAACAAATCCTCAAATCATGTATAATTTCCTTGTTTATGTTTAAAGCCTTTTTTAGGGGTCTAAGATGATGAGGGGCATTGATCATGTGGATAGTCAGAGGCTTTTCCCAGGGCTGAAATGGCTAACATGAGGAGCCTGAATAACAGAACATATAGTGCAGAATTGTGGAGACAGATGTTGTTCAGACTTCAGATAAAGTCAGGAATGAAAAATTTCAGCAACTTTAGTTTAATCCCCCCCACACACACACACAAACCCACCTTCCACCATGCAGCTCTATCACCCCTTTGGCTTTCATCTCCCAGATCAATAAAAAGGAGGTGCATACCAGTTACAGGTAAATAGGAACAAATGGGGTACTTATGAAGTACAGGATATTCAAGTGAACACTTATGAAAGAAATAAAAGAAGGCATGAGGTTGCCCAGCAGACAAGGTGAAGGAGAATCTTCAAGGATTCTGCAGATATGTTCAGAGTGAAAAGATTGCAAGGGAGAAAATTAATCCTCTGAAAGATCAGAATGGTAATCCATATGAGGAGACAAAATAGATGGGGGAGATTTTTTTGCCATCTGTATTTACTCAGGAGATGGTCACAGGGTCTATAGAAGTGAGGCAAAGCAGCATCAACTTCATGGACCCTGTACAGATTACAGAGGTGGAGGTGTTTGCTGTCTTAAGGCAGATTACCATGGAAAAATCACCAGGGCCTGACAAGTTGTTCCCTATGACCCTGTGGAAGACAAGTGCAGAAATTGGTGGGGCCCAAGCACAGGTATTTAAATCATTCACAGTGACAGGTGAGGTACTGGAGGTTTGGAGCCAATGTTATTCCGCTGTTCAAGAAAGGCTCCAAATATAAACTAGGAAATTATACGTTGGTGAGCTTGACATCAGTAGTGGAAAAGTTATTGGAACGTATGTGCAAGAACTGGATATATAATTATTTGGATAGATGTGGACTGATGAAGGATAGGCAGCATGGCTTTGTGCATGGTAGGTCATGTCTAATCAATCTTATCGAGCCTCACGAGGAAGTTATCAGGAAAGTGGATGAAGGCAAGGCAGTGGATGTTGTCTACATGGACTTTATCAAGGCACTTGACAGAGTCTCATATGGGGGGTTGGTCAAGAAGGTTCAGTCACTCAGCATTCAAGATGAGATAGTAAATTGGATGAGACACTGTCTTTGGGAGAAGCCAGACTGTGGTAGCAGATGGTTGCCTCTCTGACGGGAGGCCTGTGACTAGTGGTGTGCCACAGGGATCAGTGCTGGATCTGTTGCTGTTTGTCATCTATGTCAGATATCTGGATGGTAACATGGTTAGCTGTATCAGCAAATTTGTGGCTGACACCAAGGCTGGGGGTGTAGTGGACAGTGAGGAAGACTATCATGGCTTGCAGAGCAATCTGGACACACTGGAAAAAATGCGTTGAGAAACAGAAAATGGAATTTAATGCAGACAGGTGTGAAGTGTTGCACGTTGGTAGGAACAAGGTCTTACACAGTGACTGGTCGGGCTCTGAGGGGTGATGTAGAAGGAAGGGATCTGGGAACGCAGGTCCATAGTTCACTAAAAGTGGTGCCCCAGTTAGGTAGGGACGGACAGAAAGATTGTGGCACCTTGGCCTTCATAAACCAAAGTACTGAGTACAGGAGATAGATGTTATGTTGACGTTGTATAAGAAATTGGTGAGGCCTAATTTGCACTGTTGTGTGCAGTTTTGGTCACCTACCTACAGAAAAGATGTTAAAGAGGTTGAAAGAGTTCAGAGAAAATTTGCAAGGATGTTGCCACGTCTGGAGAATTTGATTATAAGGAAAGATTGAACAGGTCAGGCCTTTATTTGTTGGAACATAGAAGATTGAGGGGAGATTTGATGGAGGTGTACCAAAATTATGAGGGGTATAGATAGGGTAAATGCAAGCTGGCTTTTACCACTGAGATTGGGTGGGACCACAACCAGAGGCCATGGGTTAAGAGTGGAAGGTGAAACGTTAAGGGGAACATGAGGGGAAACTTCTTCACACAGATGGTCATTCGGGTGTGGAATGAGCAGTTAGCACAAATGGTGAATGTGAGCTCAATTTCGACACTTAAGAGGTGTGAGTAGGTACCTGGATGGTAGAGATATGGGAGTAGAAAGTTAAAATAGTTCAGCACAAACTAGATAGGCCAAAGGGTCTCTTTCTGTGTTGTACTTCTCTATGACTGTGACAAGAACCTTAAATAATACTAATATTCACTTTAATTCCTTTTAACAGACCAACCATTCACCTCAGCAGCAAATTTTTATACGGTGTTTAAACTGTGGCACTTTAAATTAACAGTGCGTAAAAGAAAATCCCAGCTGCAGGTCAACAAAGGCTATTTGTGTGAGAGTGTTTCAGTTACTGTGGGGCCAGGCACCCATGCGGCTCAGTGGGAACAGGGAATAATACCAATGGAGAGAGTCAAACTGATCCAAGTCACAGATTTGAGACAGCAGAAATGCACCATTCGTATAGAGACAGGAAGAGCAACAGACAGTTTAATTCCAGATACCATTTAATTCCATATACCAGCACTCTGCACAGTTAGAAGATGATTTCTCCTTCCAACTTGGGTTGACTGTCACTGTAACAGTGTGATGTCAGATCACACCTTGGTGACTAAAGTAATCTCATCTGAAATGTTGTCCTTCACCCATTGATGGATTTTGTAAATCTTTTTACAGGTTAAAAACTACAAGGATTTTTTCTATGGGAATCTTGAACACAACACAGCAGTTTGGCTGTCTCTGTCCAGATATTTAAGAAGTGGAGCAAGGGAACCACTCGATCATCCTTCCTCCTCAGACTGTGGGGAGGGATTTACTCGATCATCTGACTGACTGGCACGCCCGTCATTTTACACATGGGGAGAGGCCATTCACTTGCTCAGACTGTTGGAATGGATTCTCTCAGTCATCTCAGCTGAAGGTACATCAGTAAGTTCACACTGGTCAAGGCCATTCACCTGTTCTGTGGGTGAGAAGGGATTCAGTCGGTCTTCCCACCTGTGGACACACCAGACAGTTCACACTAGGCAGAGGCTAGTCATCTGGTGAATTTGTGGGAAGGATTCACTTGGTCATCTGACCTCATGGCTCACCAGCGAGTCCACACTGGGGAGAAGCCGTTCACCTGCTCAGAATGTGGGAAGGGATTCACTCGTTCATCCACCCTACAGAGTCACCAGCGAGTTCACACAGGGGACAGGCCATTCACCTGCTCAGACTGTGGGAAGGGATTCACTTTGTCATCTCAGCTACTGAGCCACCAGTCAGTTCACACCGGGGAGTGGCCATTCAACTGTTCAGACTGTGGGAAGGGTTTCACTTGGTCACCCGACCTACTGGTGCACCAGCGAGTTCACACCGGAGAGAGGCCGTTTACCTGTTCAGTCTGTGGGAAGAGATTCACTCGGTCATCCGACCTACAGAGTCATCAGCGAGTTCACACTGGGGAGAAGCCGTTCACCTGCTCAGAATGTGGAAAGGGATTCACTCAGTCATCCAACCTACAGAGTCATAAGCGAGTTCACACTGGGGAGAAGCCCTTTACCTGCTCAGACTGTGGGAAGAGATTCTCTCATTCATTTCACGTACTGACCCACCAGCGAGTTCACACTGGGGAGAAGCCGTTCACCTGCTCAGAATGTGGGAAGGGATTCAATCAGTCATCCACCCTACTGAGTCACCAGCGACTTCACACTGGGGAGAGGCCGTTCACCTGCTCAGAATGTGGGAAGAGATTCACTCGATCATCCGACCTACTGAGTCACCAACGAGTTCACACTGGAGAGAAGCCTTTCACCTGTTCAGAATGTGCAAAGAGATTCAGTCGATCATCTGACTTACAGAGTCATCAGCGAGTTCACACTGGAGAGAAGCCGTTTACCTGCTCAGAATGTGGGAAGAGATTCACTCGATCATCCACCCTACAGCGTCACCTGCGAGTTCACACTGGGGAGAAGCCGTTCATCTGCTCAGTCTGTGGGAAGAGATTCACTCGATCATCCACCCTACAGAGTCATCAGCGAGTTCACACTGGGGAGGGGCCGTTCACCTGCTCAGACTGTGGGAAAGGATTCACTCAGTCATCCCAACTACTGGCACACCAGTCAGTTCACATTGGGGAGCGGGCATTGATATGAATCTCGAGGTTTCATTTCCTGTGGACTGTCATTTTAGGGGGGAGAGAGAGAGATTGAGAAGGTGAATCAGTCTGACTTGCAGCTTGTTTACATCACTCGCAGCTTGTTTAGTTTTAACCGAGGACACAGACACTCAGAGTCAGACAGAGACAAAGGAGAAAAGATGGAAGGATCGAAAGAAGGGAACTAGTGGCAAAGGGTCACTGTTTAGAACTTTCCTATGCCCACAAGTGTGGGTTGATTATTGATTCAGTGAACATCGAATGTGTGGTTATCACCTCATTTGATCCATTGGAGTGGATCGGATTTGTGAAGACCACTTATGTCTTATGTGCCTGGGTATGGTCTGGTAATTCACTTGAAGATGATACCCCTTGTGACAAGTCCCTTTCGGTGATAATTCGTACGTGGATTTAGAACGACAAGGATAAAATCTACAGCGACTGTTCTCTTGTTTTACCACCGTGGAACCTGTGGAATTTGACATAATTGCCTTGTCTCAACATTTACCTTGGATTACAAATATCTCTCTCTCATCAACTATTCCATGGATGAACTGAACTTTCATACTTTACCATCTCAAGCCTCTAAGCTCAATAGTTTGGGAGTTATATTTAAATATATATATATATATATATACACACACACACACACACACACACACACACGTAACACTGTTCAATTTTGTTTATCTTGTTTTAGTTACTATCTTATAAGTAGATACTAATAAAGGTAGTGATTTTAACATCAAAACCAGACTCCAGGTGTAGTCTATTGCTACTGGTTCGTTTCTAAAGCATTACGGTTCGTAACAAAATTGGGGCCTGCGTCCGGGATATGAACAAATTTGGGGGCATATTGATTATCAGTTTCATTGGGGAAATCCCTTTTGATTTATTTGTGTGTGAAAAATCAGCAGCAATGGATGTTGATAGATTTCTGCAAGCGCCAACCTCTGAAGCATTGGAGGATGCCAGAAGGATTGAGTTGTTGAGTATTGCTAAAAAGTTAAAACTTGGAAAGGTGAAATTGACAATGAGGAGGTCACAGATGCAGAGGATAATAACTGAGCATTGTTTATCCAAGGGTGTGTTTAAAGTGGAGGAGTTGGAGGTGTTTCCTGAAAGTAAACCCATTGAGTTTGCGCTCCTGTACAAGTTAGAAAAATGAAAGATGGAGGCTGCGGAAAGGCAGAGGCAGCTTGAGGCTAGGGAGGCAGAAAAACAGAGGGAGGAAGCAAAACGACAGAGGCTGTTTGAGCTGGAAAAGATAGAGAGATTGCTGCAAAGGGGTCTAATGTTACACTCTGGTGATAAGTTTGAGTCCAGCCAGGAAGTTAAATTGGTACCTCCATTTGATGAGGCAGAGGTTGATAAATACTTTCAGCATTTTGAGAATTTTGCTCAGAGTTTAAAGTGACCAAAAGCGGGTTGGCCAATTCTCTGACAAAGTGTAATTAAGGGGAAGGTTCAGCGAGCCTATTCTGCCTTGACAGTTGATGAAGCAGCTGATTATGACATTGTGAAACAGGCTGTGCTGAAAGCTTACGAGTTGGTCCCAGAAGCATACAGGCAAAGGTTTAGAAATTTAAGAAAATTGTTGTATGAAATTTGCTTATGAGAAGTTTGTGTGTTTTGAATGCCGGCGCACATATGAAAATGTAAATGATGATTTTAACAGCTTGAAAGAGTTGGTTTTAATTGAAGAATTCAAAAAGGTCCATCCATGATGACATAAAGACATGCTTAGATGAAAAGGATGCTGCCACTTTGCAATAGTCTGCTAGATTAGCAGATGAGTTTGCTTTAACTCATAAGGTTCAGTTTACCCGGAATAAGAGCTTCCAAAAGAGTAGCAGGAATAACCAGGGTAAACCAGAAGTTAAAGCTGGGATTAGTAACAAGAGTAAGGATGAAGGGAAGCAGTTGAAGGAGAAATATTCTGATCTTTCTTGTTACTATTGTAAGAAAGCTGGTCATATGATGGCTAATTATTCCATCCCGAAGAAGAAAAAGGAAAAGGAGGCCGTCCGAAATGCCTGTGATCTGTATGTTGAAGCACCTATAAACCCACAGGGTTCTGAACATTCTGTTGAGGCTCAGTTAAGGACTGAGAGGTCTGACCGAGTTAAGAAGGGATCCGATCATTTTATGTCAGATGGGTTTGTATTAGTAAAGGAAGGGTCAACCCCAGTACCAGTGAAAATTCTTCGAGATACTGGGGCTTCTCAGTCAGTTACGTTAGACAGTGTTCTAAAGTTTGGTGATGAGACTAACATTGGTGAGATAAATCTTATTAAAGGCATTGGGGGTGGCATGGTTTCTGTGCCATTGCACAGGGTAACTTTACAGTCAGGTTTGGTTTCAGGACCTGTTAAGATCAGATTATGTTCCAGTTTACCGGTGGAAGATGTTACTTTGCTGTTAGGGAATGACCGGGCAGATGGTAAAGTTGTTCCTGCAGTGCAGTTGACAACTAACCCAACCACTGATGACCCACAGATGGATTTTAATATTTATCCTTCCTGCGCAGTAACTCAAAGTATGGCTAAAAAGTCTGCCAATGGAGACGGTTCTGTGCAGCATGATTCTGGTACCTATGACAGCCAAAATCGGGTCATCAGGTTATGATGACTTGTAAGGGTCTTTTCTGCCTTCATTGTTTCAACAGGATTCAGGTACTAAGTCTGATGAGAAAGATTTATCCCTGTCTAGGAAGGAGTTTATAGCAGAACAGAATTGAGACCCTGAGATTGAAGCTTTAAAAGAAAGGGCTCTCTCAGATGATGAGATTAAGAAAGTGCCAGTAGGGTATTATCTCAAGGATGGAGTGTTAATGAGGAAGTGGAGGCCACCTGCTATACCTGCGAGTGAGGAATGGGCAATTGTTCACCAAGTTGTAGTCCCTAAAGTTTATAGGACTGAAATTTTAACTTTCCCCCACAGTATGCCCTTAGGTGGCCATTGAGAACCTAGAACAGTTCAGGCCCTATGGCCCACAATGTTGTGCCGACCCTTAAACCCTGCCTCCCATATAACCCCCCACCTTAAATTCCTCCATGTACCTGTCTAGCAGTCTCTTAAATTTCTCTAGTGTATTTACCTCCACCACTGACTCAGGCAGTGCATTCCACACACCAACCACTCTCTGAGTAAAAAACCTTCCTCTAATATCCCCCTTGAACTTCCCACCCCTTACCTTAAAGCCATGTCCTCTTGTATTGAGCAGTGGTGCCCTGCGGAAGAGGCGCTGGCTGTCCACTCTATCTACTCCTCTTAATATCTTGTATATTTTGGAGTGAATAAAACTGTAAGCAGGATTATGAAAGAATTTTACTGGCCTAATTTGAGGAAAGATGTTGTGACCTATTGCAGAACCTGTCACACTTGTCAAGCTGTGGGTAAACCCAATCAGTTCACCCCAGTGGCCCCACTCCGGCCTATACCTGCTTTCAGTGAACCCTTTTCCAAAGCTGTAGTAGATTGTGTTGGCCCATTGCCAAAGACTAAAGCTTGCCATCAGTATTTGCTAACTGTTATGAGCACTGCATCCAGGTTCCCAGAAGCAATACCTCTCAGAAATATTAAAGCTAAAACTGTGGGGAGGGCTCTTATCAGTTTTTTTTTACTTTATTTGGTTTGCCTAGAGAAATCCAGTCTGATCAACGAAGTAATTTTACATCTGGATTGTTCCAGCAGGTAGTTTATGAACTGGGAACTAAAAAAATTACATCGTCTGCATACCATCCAGAATTACAAAGGGCTTTAGAAAGATTTCATTCTACCCTCAAAACAAAGATTAAGACATACTGTGTAGAAAATGGAAAAGACTTGGATGAAGGCAAACTGTCTTTTTTGCTTTTGTTCACAGTAAGTGTCTCAGTACAGGAAAGACTGGGCTTTAGTCCATTTGAACTTCTATTTGGTCATAGAGTGAGGGGAACTTTGACCTTGTTAAAGGAACAATGGACTGATGGGGATGTACATGTTAACCTGTTAGACTATGTTTTGAAGTTCAAAAATAAACTACACCAAGCCTGTAGTCCAGCGAGACAAAACTTAAAGATTTCTCAAAATAAAATGAAGTGTTGGTTTGATAAGCTGGCTTGCAAAAGAAAATGTCAGGTGGGGGATAACGTGCTTGCCTTATTTCCAATGTTGACGAATCCACTTCAGGCGAAATTCAATGGACCGTATGAAATAGTCTCTCCAAGTAATGATGTGAATTATGTTATTAAAACACCTGACCGATGTAAACTAACACAGGTCGTACACATAAATATGATAAAGCCTTATTTTGACAAGCAAACCATGGTCACAGTACATGACACAGATATTGGTCAAGCCAAACCAATTAAACAACAGAGGTATGGCATGAACGTAGAAAAGTGTAAATTGGCTGAGCAAGAAATTGAATATATGCTGAAAAATTATATTATTAGGCCTTCAACATCAGATTGGAGCTCACCCTGTGTTATTGTGCCCAAACCTGATGGTAGTGTTACATTTTCCACTGATTATAGGAAGGTAAATGCAATAACGAAAACAGATGCCCATCCTATACCTAGGGTGGATGAGTGCATCGATAAGGTTGCAAAAGCTAAATTTCTTACAAAGATTGGTCTGCTTAAAGGGTATTGGTATATTCCATGGACGGACAGAGGTAGAGAAATTTCTGTGTTTGTGACACCTTCTAGGTGGTATGAATACAATGGTTTGCCACTTGGAATGAAAAATGCTCCAGGAACACTCCAGAGAATGATTGATTGTGTAATTCGAGGGTTAGAACACACAGTTGCCTATATTGATGACTTAGTCACAGGGAGTGACACTTGGGAAGAGCATATCTCTGCAGTAGAAAAGCTGTTTGACAGGCTTTCCCAGGCCAATCTTACAGTTAACTTAGCTAAGAGTGAATTTGGCCATGGCACTGTGACCTATCTTGGCTATGTAGTAGGTCAAGGCAAGTTGGCTCCTGTTCAGGCAATTTCTGAAGTTCCTATTCCAACTGGTAAGAAGCCTCTTAGAAGGTTTCTGGGAATGGTTGGATATTATCATAAGTTCTGTAAGAATTTTGCTGATATCGCTCTTTCTCTGACTAATCTCCTGAAGAAGGGTGAAAAGTTTGTTTGGACCGAGCCTTGTCAGGAGGCATTTGATTGATTGAAAGTTATTATTTGACATTAGGCCAATTAATGTAGTGTTGTCAGCAAATTTAAAATTAGCAGATTGGAGCTGTGGGTGGTGACACAAGTCACGGGAATACAGAGAGTAAAGGAGGAGGCCAAGGAGACAACCCTGTGGGGTATGTATGCTGAGGGTCAGAGAGACAGAGGTGAGGGAGCCCACTCTTACCACCTGCCGGCGATCTGACAGGAAGTCCAGGATCCAGCTACACAAGGCAGGGTGAAGACCGAGGTCTCTGAGCTTCTTGTCGATACTTCACGCCTTCGTATGGCTACTGCTCTGCCCATGACTGCAAGGAACTGCAGAGAACTTTGGAGAGCAGAGGACATCAGAGAAGCAAGCCTCCCCTCCATGGACTCTTCCTGCACTTCCCCTGCCTTGGAAAAGCAGGCCGGGTACTCAAAGATCCTCACAACCCGGACATTCTTGCTGCAAACCCGCTCCCCCATTGGGGAAGAAATACAAAAGCCTTAAAGCGCGTAACACCAGGCTCAAGGACAACTTCCTGTCTGCGGTTATAAGCTAAATGAATGGTCTCCAGTCCGATAAAATGGACTCGACCTCACAATGTAACTCACCGTGACCCTGCACCATATGTCTATCTGCACTGCACTTTCTCTGAAGCCATAATGCTTGGTTACAGTTATTGTTTTGTCGTATATCAGCTCAATGTACTGTCGTAATGTATCGATCTGTGTGGATGGTACGTCAGGCAAGATTTACACTGTAGCTCAGTACGTGATGATAATAAACAAATTCACATTTTAATTGTGTGGAAATATTAGACAGACTGAGCTTCTGCTCTGGAACCACAGAAGGAAACTTAACTGTTGTCATTTCTGAGGAATGCAGATAAATGGAAAAGGCTTCAATCTCGCTTTACGATCTGCGGTGACTGGGATCAGGTGACCGGTGGTGGGTCTCCCATACCAATTATCAGAATCAGGTTTAATAGCACCGGCATATGTCATGAAATTGGTTGTCTCTGCGGCAGCAATAGAACCTAATTTATAGCAATAAATTTTAACAATTGTGATTTGAAATAAGAATATATATATATTAAATAGTTAAATTATTGCGTCATCAGAGAGGGGGCGGGGCCTCGGATACAAACCTGCAGATGCTGCCGATCTGCGATAAAACGGGATCACGTGACGGCAGAGGGTCTCCCACGTGACCCGGTGACTGCCTGACCCACCGGCCACATTTCCCTCATTATTTCACATTCACAACTCTCCCCTCTCAACCGCATGTTTCTGCCCGATCCTCCATCATGGAATTAATTTCCATCTTCTGCAGCCCCATGTTGCGCCAACCACTCACCTCCCACCCCTGTCACTATTTCCACCTTCCCACCTCCCCCTCACCTGGACCCACCTCTCACTCCCCAGCTCTTGCCCCATCCCCACCCCTCACCTCTTTTCTCGGACTATTTCCCGTCCACTCTCAGTCCAGAGGGAGGGTCTCGGCCCGAAATGTTGACGGTCCATTTCCCTCCACAGATGCTGCCCGACCCACTGAGTTCCTCCGGCAGTTTGTTCTTTGGTCTGTATAACCCGTGTTAGTGTGGGGAGCCGGATTTTACACAATATTCCTGGTACAATCTCAACAAAATCCAAATAATTGTCACTTTGCTCGGACCATTGTCCCCACTTGCAGGTTAACATTCTGCCGGTGTTTGCCCCCCAATGTGGTGAATCCCTCTGCTCGCCACCACCGTGGGCTCTGACATTTCCACAGATGAGCCCCTCCTGTCCCCACCGGGACAAACATCCTGTTTGCCCCCTTATACAATCTTCATCCTTTGAATAAAATCCCGCCACCCCACCCCGGGGAACAATTCCCATCAGAGATGCTTTTTTTTGACATTTGCTGTTCCTTAATTCTACCCACAGATTCTACACCTTTCAACCCTATGCCACCTCTTTCTAATGATTTTATTTAATATTTTACTAATAGATCCACACAACCCCACTACCAGCTTGTTCTTTCAAGAAGCATGTAAGTATCTGGGAAACATGAGGACCTGCAGATGGTAGAAATCTAGAGAACTACACACAAAGTGCTGGAGGGGCTCAGCATGTCAGGCAGCATCTATGGAGGGGTATCATCATTTCGGGCCAAGACCCCTTATCGGGACTGTTGATACCCACATACCTGGAAGATCCACAAGCAAAGAAAATAGAAAGTGGTGCGAAATAGGGAAAACCTTTGACAAAATTTAGTTCAAGGCTTAAAAAAACCCTGCCAAACAGTTCAATAGTTAACAAATACAACAAAGACAATAAACAATTTCATCAATACCAACATTGACTTTTTTTTATATAAAAAATATCTTGGTCCCATTTCAATCAGTAAAATTTAAAGATAAATAAGAACTGAAATGATATTTACGCTCAAACCCACTTAGATTAACACTACCTTGGACAGGAGGAAGAGAAGTAACACACATGAAAAAAATATCACACAAAGGTCAGATACAATTTCTAAGTATATATTTTCAACAAAAATGAACAGGATTCAGAACTCCATGTGTGTTTATGCCATCGTGATAAGAAATACAGACCAGAAAACTTAAATGAGAGGCCAACTCAGAGAAATGAATCATCACTATGGAAGAAAACATTAACCAGTGGAATGAGTATGACCCTCCATGGGAGACATCCCAATGATCTGAGCAGACGAGATGGTGACAAGGAAGCTTCGAGCACCTGACTGAGAGTTGGAGACCTCTTCCCAGAAACAGAGGGGTTCCTTGCAGAAATATAGGACAAGCTGGTTAACAAAAGGAAAAAAAAATGTGAATACATGCAATACGCACGAACACGGCGGGAGGAGAAGATGGCGGCACGCCGGCATGTGCACAGCCCTCTAGTGAAAAATGATATTGTATCTGTTAAATAGGGGCCGTGGACAACTCTGATTTGATGGAGAATGGACGTGAAAGCACAGAGGAACATCTGGAGAAATTTATGAAATGCCCATTTGCTGCTGTCATTACCGTGTGGTCGTGAAACTTTCAGAGGGTAGGCCTCAAAATCCCCGGCCTTGCCTACTTTTGGTGACCGAGAGGAGGTCGAATCGTTCAGACAGAGATGGTGCTCAGTACTCGGTGTCAGAGAGCTGATCACAGCTCGAAGTTTTCGGATGACTCAGAGTCAGATTGTGATCGGCATGGCAGGGAGAGTTTTTCTTCCTTCTCCTGTCTGTGTGAGATGTGGGACATTTGAGAAACTTTGAACTTTACTGTGCTCACTGATTTCTTCATCAAGTTATGGTATTGTTACACTCTTTGTAACTATATGTTATAATTATGTGGTTTTGTCAGTTTTTTCAGTCTTGGTTTGTCCTGTGTTTTGTGATATCACACTGGAGGAAATAATGTATCATTTCTTAAGGCATGCATTACTAAATGACAATAAAAGAGGACTACGTGTCTTCATAATCATATAAAAACAAGGCAGTAAGTGCAGAAAATGCCAAGAGAAACCAGACACAATCCAACACATTCCAGGATCCTGCAGCAGTTTAACTCAATCTGATTACTTGCAAAGGTACAATCAAATGGCAAATAATATTCACAAAAATCTTGCTTTAAAATACAAACTCATGAAGGCCCTCCATCACTTCATAAAGGCATCAGATTTCAAGCCTGATCCAGTTCAGAGTCAAAATATTACAAATTATATGATAATCAATACATTATTTCAGATAGGACAATCCATAATAACCATCCAGATATAATATTACAGGATAAACAAGCAGGAACAACTCCCTCAATAGATAAAACCATTCCCCACACACACGTTCCTCAACCAGTGGAGCACCTCACCACAGGCATTGTTTGTGTGATCAGTCAGACAACTGAAAGATTTTCGCTCTCAGTCAGCTTCCAAATGTTGTTACACTGTCATGCGTTGCCACGCCCCGCTGCTGATTCCCTTCTCCTCATCATACGTTCTTACCCCGACCGTCGTCAAGATCCCCAAACTCTGCCCTGTGCAGACCTGCCTCTGGTTTCTGACCCTGCTTCATTGAACATCCAACGGATGGTTTCCCATTCTGCTTTCAGTCTTTAGAGGACAGTGGTGTTTTCTAACAACCCTTTAGAAGCAGGGAAAATGACACATAATGTGGAAATGAGTCGTCATTACGGAGGTTAACGACCAATGTCATTCTTCCTCAGCCCAGAGATTTCAGGGCGAAGAACATCTCAGACAGAACTGCAGTCAGCTCGGCTTCTTCAGTCTGCAGAAAATTCAAGGGAAACCTCTTCACCCACAGAGTGGTGACTGTTCGGAACCCATAAGCACAGGGAGAGCGAGAGATGAACAACAGGGCAGGATTTAAATTGACCGTCATGGAACTGAATCACTGGCAGGGTCCAGCTGACCTGAGTTGATTCTCTACTGTACACTAGGTGTGTTATAAATTCACCAAGTACCAGAGACAGAGTTTAAAATAAACTGATTTATTTGTCTCAGATCCAGAATATTAAACTCCAGTTCCACTAAAGGTGAATATGCAGCAGAAGAAACTCCTCCCATGCCCAGTGACCAGGGTGCAGAACTGGGTGTGGTGAGCATCAGCAATAATTGCAGAGTTCAGCACCGACAGTCACTCTCGAAATTGCATTCAGCAACTGTGATGGACAAATATCCAGCATGCAGCTTATTGAAACTTTCTCCCCAGTGTGAACCCGGCAGTGTGTCACAAGTGTAACATACTGTAAGGTTCCACTGCTAATGTAACGGCCTCTGTGCAGTGTTTCACTGCTGAGGTAAAGGTTTCTCTGTAGCAGCAATGTTTAGGTTATGACTGGAGATAACAGGGTTTTGGAGTGCGGGGCTATCCAATGAGAGAAATGTTCTTTCTTGTGAGTCTGGAAGAGGGATTTTCGTGGTCTTTTGTTGTGGAGAGATGAGAAGATGCAAATGGAGAGAGTGGGCCCTTTTTTTTTGTTTACTTCACTAACCATATAGAACCATAAAACACTACCACACAGAATCAGGCCTTTTGGCCCTTCTTGGCTCTGCCGAACCATTTTTCTGTCTAGTCCCACTGACCTGCACCTGGACCAATTTACCACATTATCATCCAGATCACTGATATAGATGACAAATAACAATGGACCCAGCACTGATCCCTGTGGCACACCACAAGTCACAGGCCTCCACTCAGAGAAGCAATCCTCTCCTACCACTCTCTGGCTTCTTCCATTGAGCCAATGTCTAATCCAATTTACCACCTCTCCATGTATACCGAGCAACTGAATTTTCCTAACTAACCTCCCATGTGGGATCTTGTCAAAGGCCTTACTGGAGTCCATGTACACAATATCCACTGCCTTCCCTTCATCCACTTTCCTGGTAACCTCCTCGAAAAACTCTAACAGATTGGTTAAACATGACCTACCACGCACAAAGCCATGTTGACTCTCCCTAATAAGTCCCTGTCTATCCAAATACTTGTAGATCCTATCTTTTAGTACTCCTTCCAATAACTTACCTACTACCGTCGTCAAACTTACCGGCCTATAATTTTCCAGATTACTTTTAGATCCTTTTTTAAACAACGGAACAACATGAGCCATCCTCCAATCCTCCGGCACCTCACCCGTAGATGCCGACATTTTAAATACATCTGCCAGGGCCCCTGCAATTTCAACACCAGTCTCCTTCAAGATCAGAGGGAACACCCTGTCAGGTTCTGGGGATTTATCCACTCTAATTTGCCTCAAGATAGCAAGCACCTCCTCCTTTTCAATCTGTACAGTTTCCATGATCTCACTACTTGTTTCCCTTAATTCGATAGACTTCATGCCAGTTTTCTTAGTAAATACAGACGCAAAAAACCCATTTAAGATCTCCCCCATTTCTTTTGGCTTCACACATAGCCGACTACTCTGATCTTCAAGAGGACCAATTTTATCCCTGACAATCCTTTCACTCTTAATATACCTGTAAAAGCTCTTTGGATTATCCTTCAGCTTGACTGCCAAGGCAACCTCATGTCTTCTTTTAGCCCTCCTGATTTCTTTCTTAGTTTTTTTTGCACTTTTTATACTCCTCTAGCACCTTATTTGCTCCCTGTTTCCTATATGTGTCATACAACTCTCTCTTCTTCTTTATCAGAGCTCCAATATCCCTTGAGAACCAAGGTTCCTTATTCCTATTCACTTTGCCTTTAATCCTGACAGGAACATATAAACTCTGCACTCTCAAAAATTTCTCCTTTGAAGGCTTCCCACTTACCAATCACATCCTTGCCAGAGAACAAACTGTCCCAATCCATGCTTTTTGGATCCTTTCTCATTTCTTCAAATTTCGCCTTTTTCCAGTTTAGAACCTCAAACCGAGTACCAGATCTATCGTTATCCATGATCAAGTTGAAACTACTGGCGTTATGATCACTGGAACCAAAGTGCTCCCCTACACACTTCCGTCGCCAGTCCTAACTCATTTCCGAATGGGAGATCTAATATTGCATCCTCTCTAGTTGGTACCTCCATATATTGATTTAGAAAACTTTCCAGAACACACTTTACAAGCTCTAACCTGTCTAGACCTTTAACAGTATGGGAGACCCAATCAGTATGTGGAAAATTAAAATCCCCTACTATCACTAACTTTTGCTTCCTGCAGTTGTCTATCTCTCTGCAGATATGCTCCTCCAAGTCTCGTTGACTACTGGGTGGTCTGTAATACAATCCCACTAATGTGGCCATACCTTTCCTGTTTTTCAGTTCCACCCATATGGACTCAGTAGACAAGCCCTCTAATCTGTCCTGCCTGAGCACTGCTGTAACATTTTCCTGACTAGCAATGCTACCACCTGCACCCCCCACCACCTTTCATTCCTCTGCCTCTATCACGTCTGAAACATCAGAACCCTGGAACATTAAGCTGCCAGTCCTATCCCTCCTGCAGCCAAGTTTCACTAATGGCTATAATGTCGTCATTCCATGTGTCAATCCATGCCCTCAGCTCGTCTGCCTTCCACACAATACTCCTTGCATTGAAATAGACACACCTCAGGAGATTGTTTCCACCATGCACAACCCTTCTAATTGTGGCTTTGCACGAGCTTTTAACATCATTTATTTTCACCCCCGCTCCACTATCTGCTCTGGCACTCTGGTTCCCATCCCCCTGCACACCTAGCTTAAACCCTCCCCAATAGCACTAACAAACCTCCCCGCAAGGATACCGGTCCCCTTGTAGTTCAGGTGTAACCCGTCTCTCTTGTACAGGTCCCACCTGCCCCAGAAGAGATCCCAATGATCCTGAAATCTGAAACCCTGCCCCCTACACCAGTTCCTCAGCCTCAGTCAAAGTAAGAATTATAAAGCTCAATCGTTTAATCAGATATTGTCTACTGTTTATTATTTCCGGGTACTGATTTGTAACAGGGGACACATCACGCAGCATCCACCCAAACGAGATTTCTTAAGTTTGGCCGGGCAGGGGGGCTATCACCCCCTACATTAATCTGCTAGCTGAAGCGAGAGTTACATAAGGTTAGATGACTGAGTGAATCGCTTCCCACATTCACAGCAGGGGAACGGCCTCTCCCCAGTGTGAACTCAGTGATGCACATTTGGTTGATTTGGTTGAGAGAATCTCTTCCCAATGTCTGAACAGGTGAACGGCCTCTCCCCAGTGTGAAGTCGCTGGTGTCTCAGTAGGTGGAATGACCGAGTGAATCCCTTCCCACATTCTGAGCAGGTGAATGGCCTCTCCCCAGTGTGAACTGACTGGTGTCCCTTCAGTTGAGATGACTGAGTGAATCCCTTCCCACACACTGAGCAGGTGAACGGCCTCTCCCCAGTGTGAACTAACTTGTGTACAAGTAGGTGGGATGACCGACTGAATCCCTTCCCACAGTCTGAGCAGGTGAACGGCCTCTCCCCAGTGTGAACTTGCTGATGTCCCTTCAGATGAGATGAGTAAGTGAATCCCTTCCCACAGTCCAAGCAGGTGAACGGCAGCTCCCCTGTGTGAACTCGCTGGTGTGCCTTCAGGTTGGATGACCAAGTGAACCCCTTCCCACACACTGAGCAGGTGAATGGCCTCTCCCCAGTGTGAACTCTCTGATGTACCTTCAGTTTAGATGACTGAGTGAATCCCTTCCCACAGTCTGAGCATTTGAACGGCCTCTCCCCAGTATGAACTGACGTGTGTACCAGTAGGTCGGATGACCGAGTGAATCCCTTCCCACAGTCTGAGCAGGTGAACGGCTTCTCACTGGTGTGAAATCGCTGATGTCCCTTCAGTTCAGATGACGAAGTGAATCCCTTCCCACAGTCCGAGCAGGTGAACGGCCGCTCCCCAGTGTGAAATCGCTGATGTATCTTCAGTTGAGATGACGAACTGAATCCCTTCCCACAGTCTGAGCAAGTGAATGGCCTCTCTCCAGTGTGAACTCTCTGATGTAGCTTCAGTTTAGATGAGCAAGTAAATCCCTTCCCACAGTCCGGGCAGGTGAACGGCCGCTCCCCGGTGTGAACTGACTGGTGTCTCAGTAGGGCGGATGACCGAGTGAATCCCTTCCCACAGTCTGAGCAGGTGAACAGCTGCTCTCCAGTGTGAACTCGCTGGTGAGCCATTAGGTCAGATGACCTAGTGAATCCTTCCCCACAAATTCAGCAGATTACCAACATCTGCCCAGTGTGAACTGACTGGTGTGTCCACAGGTGGGAAGACCGACTGAATCCCTTCTCACACACAGAACAGGTGAAGGGCCTCGTCCCAGTGTGAACTTGCTAATGTACCTTCAGTTGAGATGACCGACTGAATCCATTCCCACAGTCTGAGCAGATGAATGGCCTCTCCCCGTGTAAAATGACGGGCATGCCAGTCAGTCAGATGATCGAGTGAATCCCTCCCCACAGTCTGAGCAGGAAGGATGATAGAGTGAATCCCTTGCTCCTCTTCTTAAGTATCTGGACAGAGACAGCAAAACTGGCGTGTTGTGCTCAAGATTGCTGCAGACAAATTCCTTGTCGTGTTTAACCTGTAAAAATATTTACAAAATCCATCAATGGGTGTACGACAACGTTTCAGAAGAAATGAATTGAGTTGTCAAGGTGTGATCTGGCATCACACTGTTACTGTGAAGTTCAACCCAAGCTGGAGAGAGAAATCATCTTCTCACTGGTCACAGTGCTGGTATCTGGAATGACCATCAAACTCTCTGATGCTCTTCCTGTCTCAATAAGAATGGGGAATTTCTGCCATCTCCAATCTGTGACCTGCTCAGTCTGACTCTCTCCATTGGCATTATTCCCTCTTCCCACTGAGCTGCATGGGTGCCTGGCCCCACAGTAACTGAAACACTCTCACACAAATAGCTGGCAGTGCATTCCACGCACCCACCACTCGCTGTGTAAAAAACTTACCCCTGACATCCCCTCGGTATCTATTTCCAAATACCTTAAAACTCTGCCCCCTTGTGTTAGCCATTTCAGCCCTGGCAGAAAATCTCTGGCTATCCACACAATCAATGCCCCTCATCATCCTATACCCCTAAAAAAGGCTCTAAACATAAACAAGGAAATTATATATTGAAGATTTGTTCGAAGTATACAAAATTATAAGGGTATAGATAGGGTAAATGCAAGCAGCTCTTTCCACTGAGGTTGGGTGGGATGACAACCGGAGGCCATGGGTGAAAATTTAACGGGAACATTTGGAAAATCTCTTTACTGAAATGGTCGTGAGCGTGTGGAATGAAATGCCAGCACAAGTGGTGAATATGAGCTCGGTTTCACCATTTCGAAGAGGTTTGGATGGAAGCCTGGATGGTAGGGGTACGGAGGGCAATGGTCCCAGTGCAGGTGGTTGCATTGGACAGCTTAAATGTTTTTTTGGCATTGAATAGATGGGCCAAATAGCCTGTTTCAGAACTGAACTTCTCCATGTTTCCATGACGGAGAAGCTGGTCAAACTTGTTTGGAAAGGAAAAGGTCGGAGTGACAACTGAGCAGCAATGGCTGGAGTTTCTGGGAGCAATTCAGGAGCTAAGTGATCGATACATTCCAAAGAAATGGAAGCATTGGAAAGGCAGGAGGACACAACCATGGCTGAAATGAGAAGCCAAAGCCAACATAAAAGCCAAAGAGAGGGCAAACAAAACAGCAAACACTAACAGGGAATGGAGTTGCACAGTGTGAACTTGCTGATGTACCTTCAGTTGAGATTACTGACTGAATCCATTCCCACTGTCTGAGCAGGTGAATGGGTTCCTCCCTGTGTAAAATGACGAGCGTGCCAGTCAGTCAGATGATCGAGTGAATCCCTTGCTCCACTTCTTAAATATCTGGACAGAAACAGCAAAACTAGCGTGTTGTGTTCAAGATTCCCGTAGACAAATTCCCTGTCATTTTTAACCTGTAAAAAGATTTACAAAATCCATCAATGGGTGCAGGACAACATTTCAGATGAGATCACTTGAGCTGTCAAGGTGTGATCTGGCATCACGCTGTTACAGTGAAGTTCAACCCAAGTTAGAGCAAGAAATCATCTTCTAACTGGGCACAGTGATGGTATCTGGAATGACCATCAAATTCTCTGATGTTCTTCCTGTCTCTATGAGAATGGGTTCAGAGGAGATGTGAGGGGTAAGTTTTGTTACGCAGAGAGTGCTGAGTGTGTGGAATGGGCCGCTGGCAACGGTGGCAGAGGTGGATACAATAGGGCCTTTTAAGAGACCCCTGGACAGGTATATGGAGCTCAGAAAATTAGAGGTAATTTCTCAGGTATGGACATATTCGGCACAGCTTTGTGGGCCAGAGAGCCCGTGTTGTGGGGTAGTTTTTTTTTCTATGTTTCTACCATCCCCAATCTGTGACCTGGCTCAGTTTGACTCTCTCCATTGGTATTATTCCCTGTTCCCACTGAGCTGCATGGGTGCCTGGCCCCACAGTAACTGAAACACTCTCACACGAATCGCCTTTGTTAACGTGCAGCTGGGATTTTCTTTTATGTATTATTAACTTTTCTTTTATGTATTATTAACTGCCACAGTTTTAACACCATATAAACAATTCCTGCTGAGATGAATGGTTGGTCCGCACAGCTAGTAAAAGGACTTAAAGTGAGTTTTTGTATTATTTCAGGTTCTTGTCACAGTCATAGAATAATACAATACAGAAACAGGCCCTTTGGCCCACCTGGTTGGTGCCGAGCTACTTAAACTTTCTACTGCCATACCCCTACCATCCAGGTACCTGTACAAACCTCTGAAATGTTCAACTTGAGCTTGCAGGCACCGGGTGTGCTGGCTGCTCATTCCACACCTGGATGACGGTCTGTGTGAAGACGTTTCCCCTCATGTTCCCCTAACCTTTCAGCTTTCACACTTGACCCATGGCCTCTGGTTGTAGCCCACCCAATCCCAGTGGAGAAAGCCAGCTTGCATTTACCCTATCTATGCACCTCTGTCACAATCAAACCTCCCCTCAATCTTCCACATTCCAAGCAATAAAGTCCTGATCTGTTCAATCTTTCCCAATAACCCAAGTCCTCCAGACCTGGCAACATCCTTGTGAATTTTTTCTGAACTCTTTCAACCTCTTTTACATCTTTCCTGTAGGTAGGTGACCACAACTGCAAACAAGACTCCAAATTAGGCCTCACCAATGTCTTCTACAAGTCAACATAACATCCATAGGACCGAAAGAAGCTGCAGAAGATTGTGAACACGGCGCAGCGCATCACACAAACCAATCTTCCGTCCTTGGACTCACTTTACACCGCACACTGTCGGAGCAGTGCTGCCAGGATAATCAAGGACACGACCCACCCAGCCAACACACTTTTCGTCCCTCTTCCCTCCAGGAGAAGGTTCAGGAGCTTGAAGACTCGTACGGCCAGATTTGGGAACAGTTTCTTTCCAACTGTGTTTAACCAACACCCCCGACTCCCCACACTCGCACAAGCCAAACTTACCACTAGAATATTAGACCTCTGCTAGTTTAAATTCCTGAACTAACAAATCCCTTGTCACCGCTTTGACTTTCCTCTGCCAGGTAATTTCCCGACCCCGAGCAGTTTCTAAAGTGGCCTACCTGTTGTTGTGCAGGATAACATCAAGAGAACTCTGCGATGGCTATTTAACCTCATTCCCCTTCCTGACTCTCACCCAGTTTCCTGTGTCCTGCACCTTGGGTGTAACTCACCTCTCTTCATGTCATATCTATCACCCCCTCCAACTCCTGGATGATCCGGAATTCATCCATCTCAAGTTCCAACTCCTTAAAGTGCAGGGTTACAAGCTGCAGCTGGATGCACATCTTGTAGGTCAGTGGTCCCCAGCCACCGGGCCATGGACCGGTACCGGGCCGCAAGGCAACGATATGATTTGGCGATATGAGTCAGCTGCACCCTTCCTCATTCTCTATCATGCCCACTGCTCTGCTGAACTTGAACGCATGAGAGGTCAAACCGCACACGTCATCCATGTCAGCACGGGAAGAAGATCGACTCCTCGAGCTTGCAAATGACGGTGGGCTGAAAAGTACGTTTGACATAACATCTCTGCCGGCATTCCGGATCAAAGTCAAGGCTGAATATCTTGGGATAGCCACGAAAGCACGAAAAACGTTGATTCCATTTCCAACATATCTCTGCAAAGCGGGGTTTTCTGCAATGAATGCAATGAAAACTAAATTGTGGAATAGACTGGACATAAGGAACTCCCTTCGAATATCGCTGTCTCCCATCACCCCTCGATGGCACCGTCTTGTTGCAGGGAAACAAGCCCAGGGCTCCCATTGATTCAGCGATATTGGTGTGTTGCAATGATTTTATATGTTCATACGGGGAAAATATGTGCTGTGTGTTTAATATCCAAACGTTACTTAAAATGTTATGATGACTTACAAGTGACTTATAATTGACTTATCACTATATAACAGTAATATAAAGTAAAAGCTGGAATGATACGATAAATACACAGCCTATGTAAAGTAGAAATAATGTATGTACAGCGTAGTTTCACTGAACAGAATAGCCAAAAACAATTTGTAGAAAAAAAATCGGTACGTACACGCATGCACACACAAGTGCCCGTGCAAGGCTTCATGGTCATTGTAGTCTTTCTCAGAGTAAACACAACTTATTTGACTGCTATCCTTGTCCCTTCGTAACCCTACCCCGCCCCACCCCGAGTCGGCCGGTCCACAAGAGTATTGTCAATAATAAACCAGTCTGCGGTGCAAAAAAGGTTGGGAACCCCTGTTGCAGGTGAGGGCATCAGGGACACTGGAGGTCTCCCCACCTTCCCACCAATGTCCCTTCTAATTGGTAATGACCAGTGTGCACAAAAATCTTGTACTGTGCATTTTTTCCACCCAGTGACAAAATGTGCACAGTGAATTTTATATAGAGAGGTATTCATTCTTACAGCTAGCAAATCACTGGCACTAAGAACTTTGATCTCCTTTGGGTTCGATTGGGTTCATCTGCACTCTCACACAACCTATCTCGTAGGCCTGTTAACGGGTAATGAAGGATTTTCTCACAAGAGCCTTTGCACACTGTCCAAGTGCACCCAGTGCTCCTGAACCCCAATCCTCCCAGTGCTCAGATACGGTGGCTGCTCGGGTAAAAGAGATCCACACAGGGAATACTGAGGATTATTCCGAGACAGGGAGGGAAGAATCCAATAAAACCCCAGAGTTAATGGCTCCACAAAGACAATTGCCCACCCAAATGCTGCCCAATCCACGAGCAGGAGGAGGGACAGCCCTCAGTGATTCCTCTGTATGCACCCTGGAAGCCTTAAGAAATGATAATGATCATGAATCAGGCCCCAGATAGAAAAGAAAAACCAGTGCAGTTTGTTCAGTATGTCCACAGTACTACACAAATGTATAAAGTGACACCGCAAGATTTATTCTGTCTCTGCTGCACGATTCTCTGAGCTGAGGAGGGGGAAATGAAAGGCAGAATTGAGATACCAAACCTATCAGGAGTTACCAGTGGGAAACCATAATGAGAATGAACAGACAGACCGGATTATTCAAGCCTTGGAAAGGGCCCTCCGGCAACCTGTAAACATCACTAAAGTACTTGAATGCAAACCTAAGCCTGGGGAATCGGGACCAGACTATTGGGAGCGATTTGTGGCCTGCTACGGCACTTTCACAGGAGACCAAGCCTTTAATGATGGGAATCCGTCTGCCCAGTTTGATGTCTTACTGCTCCAATGCTTACCAACTAAGTTAGCCAACATGATTAAAACAAATAATATGGATTGGCCTGACAGTGAACAAAATCGAATGCGACGAGCTTTGACATACTATTGCGAGCCGACTTTCGAATCCTGATCAACCCCGAAGGGCACTAATATTAAAGGTGAATATGTTCAGCAGGGTGAAGGACGCGAGTGAGCTATATCTGGGGATCAGAAATGGGAACAAAAACCTACCAAGGGACAGGTGGGGACAACAATCCATATACAAATTGACAAGCAAGGATGCTTCCTACCATGAGTACCACTCCTCGGGAAAAGCCCAATGTAATATTGCAAGTTGCTGGAATTCCAATTCTGTTTATGATTGATATGGGGGCAACCACAACCACTCTCAACCAGGTATCGGAAAATAGTATTGGAAAAGGGATTCCAGCTATCAGATTCTACAATCACTCTGTCTGGGTTTGAAGGCACAGAACGTACGTATTCACGTACCCAGCCACTGAAGGTGGAATTCCAGGGGGACCCAGTGTGTGGTTTCATTTACAGTCACCACCAGTCTGAGGTGTAATCAAGCAGGGAGAGACTTGCTCTAACCATTGTAAGTCAAGATTCTCTGCACAGACAAGGATAGCACTCTGGGACCTCTCCGAGGGAAGAACCTGGAGTTCCTTGCCTACACCCTGACAAAACAAGTCCCCAGCACCAAGGGAGACTGGCAAGACTCTGCCGCGGGCCAACTCCGATACTGGAAGGAGTCTGAGGTGAAGACGGGACATCTGGTAAGGCACACTTTTAATATTGACCGAACCCAAGATGTTATACCCCATCTCTGGGCAATTTCAGGCCATGAAGTCGGCCACACCAACTGCTCCCTATCCGGATCACCGTGAGAGAAGGACAGACTCTCCCACCCATTTCGCAACATCCCCTCAATCCCGAGGCAATATTTTATGAGGATGGAAGCTCTTTGTGAATCCAGCACGATATTCTGGCTATGCGATAGTGACGGACAGTGAAATAGTTGAGCAAGCCTCTTTTGAGGCAGCTGTCTCCACCCAGAAGGCTGAGCTGCTTGCTCCGACTCGTGCCTATATCCTAGCAACAGACAAAAGTGCGAACGTTTACACAGATTCCCGTTATGCATTTGGAGTTGTACATAAATAATCTTCCGGAAATTGTACATGACTACGGGCCAACTAACCAAAATTCTCCAAGCATTACATTCGCAGGTATGGCAGGCTTACAAGGAAGAGAACTACCCCACAGAGAGGAGTGACTATCCCACCATAGAACTTGGGAATTTTGTCCTGATCAAGAACTGGAATTGAGGGAAACTCGGACCTCGGTGGAGAGGACCACATCAGGAGTTACTGACCACTCCCACGCTGTGAAACTGAAGGGGCAATCTCGGTGGATACATCAAACAGACAACAAATGTGTTACTGAAGGAGCTGAGTAGAAGGACTCTCTTGGACGAAAGGAAAATGTATTGGTTGATAGTGGTGTTCATGTTTACATCTTTGAGAGGGCTCACCCCAGAATCCGGGGGCCCCCATGTTAACACCTTTCTGTCACACCTATGCCAAACAGATAGAACTAGGGGCCTGCTGGGTTTGTGCCGAAATTCCCCAGCATGGTAAAACTATGATTCCAATGTCAGTAATCACGCTCAACCAGAGTGAGGAACTCCCAGCCTGGGCTTTCTCAAATATCACCCGGGGAAGTGAGGTGAGGAACTGTGGTTCAGTCAGAGATGACTGTGGCTGTCAGTGTCTTGAGGGATGGTATCTCAGGCCCCCACCAAACAGAACTTCCTATACTGGGAAACATGCATCCTGGCCATACTTGCAGGTGCCCAACAGCGGAGAGGAATAACTGAGACTGAGCGATTTTGGATGATCACTTTTCTCTCCTATGGAGTAGCCAGGAATTCACGAGAGATAATCAATTTGGCTACAGCACTTGAGGAGCTGGCCACAATACTGCAGGGGCTCTGACACAAACACAGGCCCAAGTAACAGAAATATCCACTGAAATGACTGCAATCCGGCAAACAGTCCTATAGAATCGTATGGCTTTAGGTTTTATCCTGGCTGAGAAAGGGGGAACCTGTGCTATTACTGACACAGAATGCTGCACCTATATTCCTGATGACTCTACTAACATTACATCCCTCTCCAAGCACACTGCCAAGGAGATTGACAGCATCAAGAGAGTAGGGCAGGATTTACACGGGTTCACCAAAGGGTTGAAATGGTGGTTTTCGAAGGCCTGTTCGGTAATATGTGGGGCGAGATATTGCATTATGGCCTAATAGTTGTACATATGATTGTTATGATTACTGTTGTCTGCTGTTTTTACCCACTGATGAGTCAATGCTGTACTCGGTTACTTTCTCTGTAAAAAAAATACTGCTTTGTTGATCATGTAATGATGAAAAGGAGGGAATGATAAAGTATGTAAAAGGGTTAACACTTCGTTAAACAATAGCAGCCTGTTTTTCTGAAAGAAACTGCTGATGATCAACAGATGTGCTGAGCCATGCTGAGTCATATTTCTTCTTCAGGGCAGCTAGCTGGGGTTTCAGGATGCTTATCTCCCTGTGCACTCATGTGTAGAGATAGGACAGCTTCAGTCTGTTCTGTGTGTGAAAGCCATTATGACTATTTTGTAATTTGTCTTTAGGAGCTGTCATGTAGTAAATAACTTTGGCTCCAGCCTGTCTTGTGTGGCGGGTATCTGGACAGATATACCTGTGGTGTAAGGGGAATTGTTAGTCAGTTACCGGATAGGGCAGGTACAGTCATAGACTGTTCCTGTTTGAGCGACGAACTGAGTAAGCCCCAGGTGCTTGGAAAAATGAGTTTGTACTTATACAGTCTCTGAGTGACTTTATCCGGATTCAACTTCCACAGAATATGAGTGGTTTTAAAGGGCTGGGCTGCTGGAAACACATTACCAGACCTGGAGTGATTGTAACTGGGTCTGACAGAGGCATAACTGGTACTTCTGGGCACATTCAGTCTCACTCCAACTATTTCCTACCTTCCTTTGTACAGCTATGTAATGTCTAAAGGACCAGTGCTTGAGTAAATGAGACTCACCAAACTTTCTCCTGATGAATCACTGGATCCTCCAAATCAGATGGGTTCTCTCCAGTTAATGCTCAAAATCCTCGGGCTGGTTCAGATGTTGTTGTTCCCTCATTTGAGTCGTGGTTTGCTTCCAGTTGGGGTTTTCTTCCAATGAATCTCTCACCGCAGGTCTAACTGTAACACCAAAGGTAATGAAGCACATTAACAATAAAAAGGAGAACCAAACATTTCTGCCTAATATTACTAAGAACAAAACTCAGAAAGCTAAACATTGAAGGCAGGTATAATGATCTCAGTGAACAATCTTTTATTGTCCCTCACACGTCACAAAACGATATGGCATAAGACATGGTGAGACATAAGAGACAGGAACAGAATTAGGTGATTCAATCCATCTTGTCTGCCCCACCACTCAACCATGGCTGAGTTTTATTCCAACCCCATATTCCTGCCTTCCTCCTGTAACCCTGAAGCTACTTAGCAATCATGAATATATTAATCTCTGTTATAAAATTACTCAAATGGCAGCCTCAACCAACCTCTGCGGCAACAAATTCCACAGATCAGATATCTTTAGGCCAAAAAATTTTCCTCATCTCAGTTTTAAAGGGAAACATTTTTATTCTGAGACTGTGCTGTCAGATCAGACTCTCTGTCTAATGGGGACATCCTCTCCATATCCACTGTGTCCAGGCTTTTCAGCATTCGGTAGGTTTACTTAACCATACATCCCTCCTCCAGCTGCTCGAAATTTCTGCTTCATTGCAGAAGGACGACCATCCATCCCCATCTGTAGAAGCACTAACCAAAGTCAAAGCCAAAACACCAACAGTTCCATATGCCTGGAATGTAGATCACAGGATTATAGCCAAAGCACCAACTCTCCCAGTACTCTTTGCTGCCAGTAAAATGCTACAGTGTGTCAGCCAGTCACAGTTCAAACACTAGCACCTCCACACCAATGCACAACAGAACTGGTACCTGATGACCCTCTGGCATTCCAGCGAACAAAACCGATTCTGGAAATAACTCAGCAAGGCCAAATGTGCAAAAGAACACTTCACAATGAAGACAAAGGGTAAAAGAAAGATTGCTGATATATAACATTGAGGTGGTGGGATACAGGGTGGACCGAGGTTGACCCAGATGGTTGATGCATACCACTGAAGCGGGCGGCAGGAGACTAAACAGAGGTTGAACAAGATGGGCAGGGATGAGCAGAAGGAACCAGGTGGGAGAAGGGATCAAGGACGATCACTGATACACAGATACTGAATTAATCGCACATAATAAAAGCTCATAAAATGACATAGTTAGAACAAACAATAAGAATTTTGGCATATGCCCTTTGACCCTCACCAAATTTTTATCAACACACCATAGAAAGTTTCCCACCCGGACTCTTCACACTTTGTATGGTAACTACTCTGCCTGTGACTGCGAGGAACAGCAGAGAACTTTGGATACAGATCAGCACATCACAGAAACCATTCTCTCCCCCTAGACTTCCCAGTCCCTCGGTAAAGTAGGCAGTGAAATCAAAGATCCCCAAAACCTGGGACGTTCTCCTTTCTCACCCACTCTAGTCGGAGAGAAGACACAAGATCCATAAAGCTTCAGGACAAATGCGAGGAGCCTCAGGAAATGAGGCGAGTTGGGGGAAGTTAACAGGACTCGGTGGCCAACGTCAGATTTCCCCAACGCAACATGGAGGAAGCATCACCACCCATCCGGTGACTGAAGGACACACCATATGAATTTGCGTCACAAAGCGGAGGGTGGGGCAGATCTGCGGCACACAGCCTCACTGAAGCTGTTGGCGGGAATTCTGCGGAAATAGGCAGCCTGGGCTCCTGGTTTGGATCGTTCAATGCAGATTAAGTGAAGTCGACACATTTTTTGAAGAGCCCAGATAACTGGGTACTAAATGAGTAACTGGCTTTCGGTTCAGGGCTCACCGCCAACATCAGATCTCCCCGCTCGGGATCGGTCTCAATACACACCGATGGGAAAGTGATATCTTTGGCCCACAGACAGTGATCCCAACCCCTGGCACCCCGACCCAGGAGGCGAAGACACTTTCCCAATCCTGCAGATGATCCAGTCCAGTCCAGCACTGAGCGGAAAGGAAAACACGGCTCACCCGGAGACTGTGAGCATGCACAAAGGGCTTGTTACATCTGTGGTTAAATGCGACGGGCAAATGGGATCACGTGACTGGTGGGGGTCTCCCATCAACCCAAGCAGAGCATTCCAGCTACTCACTACTCTGTGGAAAGAAACAAACTTGCCGCTCACATCTCCTCTCACCTTAAATGTGTTAGACATTTCAACCTCCAGGAAAAATATATTGTCTGTCCACTCTATCTATTCCTCTCGTAATCTTATAAACGTTCATCCAGTCTCAGCCCAGCCTGCGCCGCTCTGGAGAAAACAACACAAGTTTGTCCAACCTCTCGTTATAGCTCATGCCCTCTAATCTAGACAATATCCTGGTAAACCTCTTTTACACCCTCTACTATTATTCTGACATTTCACATTCTTAAAATAAAGTACTGATCCTAACTGACCTAAGACTGGGAATGTTTTCTTGGATTAAATGTCAGGAATTGTGTAAAACTGAGTATTTGGCTATGGTGTATGTAAACTTCTGACGTCAACAGCAGCCATTAATATAAAAAAGAAAATTTGCTAGCATATCAAACAGAAAAAATGGCAAATTTTCTGTTCTCATTGATGAATCAACAAGCCTGAGCATTAAGACCGCACAAATAGTTTATTTGAAACGTGATAAGGAAGGTGATCCCCATTTTATGTTTTTAGACCTAATTGAACTGCCTGATCAGAAAGCTGCAACTATTGTTAAGCATCTTTTGAATTGTCTCAAGAACCATGGGTTTGATGACTCTTACTTGAAACAGAACCTTGTAGCATTTGCTAGTAATGGGGCGAATGTAATGCCTGCTGTCAAATCTGGTGTTGCTACAATTGTCAAGGAACATAACCCTGATGTGACAAATTGGCACGGTCTTAATCACAGATTAGAACTTGCAGTAAGTGATTCAGTGAGAGAAGTTCATAGAATGAATCATTTTCAATCATTTATGGACAAATTCTATTCTGTTTACAGCAGATCACCTCTAAATCAAAAGGAACTGTCTGAATGTGCCTCTCAACTAGAACAACAAATTTGCAAAATAGGCCGTGTTCTGGGCACCAGGTGCGTGGCTAGCTCATTTCGAACAGTTTCAGCAGTGTGACAAAATTATGAAGCACTGTGTTTTCACTTTGAAAAAGCAATGAAGAATGAAACAGGATCTGGGAGTGACAGAAAAACCTATGAAGGTCTGTTGAAAAGATTCTTCAGGACAGTTTCTATTGGACTTCACTCTAACGTATGACACGTTGCATGAACTGGTTTACTGTCAGAGTGTTTACAGAAACACACTACTACGACTGCTTATGCAGACAAACTGACCCAATGGATCAGAAGATCACTGCATGGACTGAAAGACCAACCTGGTACAAAAACTCTAGACGCTCAAGAGGCAGTTGAAAAGGGGAAGTTTGGAGAAATTACCTTAACAAGCAACAACAAAATTGTCTCCATTAACTATCGACAATTTCTTGCTCGTCTTATAAACAATCTGCAGCACCTTATGTTCACGGCAACATCCTTGAAAAGTTCTCAAACTTCTAAACCTCAAAGTATGTATTAATTCCCAGCCAAATGAAATGTGTGTCCTTGATAAAGATAACTGGCCTGCTAAAATACTGCTTAATTTTTTTTTCCAAGTCAAGTCGTATTTTATCATCATTTCAACCATAAACTGCTGGTACAGTACACAGTAAAAACGAGACAACATTTCTCCAGGATTCTGGTGCTATGTAAAACAACACAAAACTACATTAGACAATGTGAGACAGCAAAGGCTACCCTAGACTACATAAAAACAACATTAAAAAACTGCACTAGACTACAGACCTGCACAGGACAACATAAAGTGTGCAAAAACAGTGCAGGGCAGTACAATAATTTATAAACAAGACAATAGGCACAGTAGCGGACAAATAACAATATAATAATAAATGATGTGAATGTCAGCCTAGACTCTGGGTATTGAGGAGTCTGATGGCGTGGGGGAAGAAGCTGTTACGCAGTCTTGTCGTGTGAGCCCGGATGCTTCGGTACCTTCTGCCTGATGGAGAATGATGGAGAAGCTGCAATATCATCTCTCTGTAAGAGGCTTAAGCTTTCTTCTTCCTGTGTAATAAATGCCTTCAGAGATTATGTGGAGGATCGTGGACGCCGCATCCCCCAAGATTTACGCCCATTACTGAGCTGTTCACAAGTTATTCCTATTAGTACTGCTGAGTGTGAGAGAGGATTCAGTCACATCAACTTGATAATAACAACAACACACTCAAGGACTCTCATAGATCATGTAACAGCACTTATGTTTGTTAAACTACACAGACCTCCTCTAGTTCAGTGGAATCCTGAGCCGTATGTCACAACATGGCTGCAGTACCACAGATCAGCAGATGATACCAGGACAAGAGTTGCTTCAGACCCACGAACACATATTACACCTGACCCTTTGTGGAAATTATTGTGAAACTTCTCATTGGTGGCATTTGGTAAGTAGGTAATTATTTTTAAATTGGTAAAATACATGATTACTGTCTTTTTCTTTACTTGCTTGATAATTATATTTTACGATAAATTAGTGAGTGCAACCGTGTAATACTTTGTCATATTATTAAATTATTATATGTTTTATTGTACCAGTTACACACTGAAATGTACTGATAGGCTATACTATTGTTAATGTTTTAACTATCACTATATTTCTGTGGAGCTCTGGAATTGATATATTTCTTTCATCTTGGTTTACCATTATACCAGCGCCAAAGAAGAAGAATGTGGGCTGCCTTAAGGACTATTGCCCGGTAGCACTTACATCGACAGTGATGAAATGCTTTGGGAGGTTGGTTATGACTGAAATGAACTCCCGCCTCAGCAAGGACCTGGACCCACTGCAATTTGCCTATCGTCACAATAGGTCAACGGCAGACGCAATCCCCACGGCTCTTCACACAGTTTTAGACCACCTGGACAACACAAGCATCTACGTCAGGCTGCTGTTCATCGACTACAGCTCCGCATTTAATACCATCATTCCCACTATCCTAATTGAGAAGTTGCAGAACCTGGGCCTCTGTAATTGTATTCTCATCTTCCTAACCAGAAGAACACAGTCTGTGCAGATTGGTAATAACATATCCTCTTCGCTGACGATCAACACTGGCGCACCTCAGGGGTGTGTGCTTAGCCCACCGCTCTACTCTCTGTATACACATGACTGTGTGGCTGGGCATAGCTCAAACACCATTTACAAATTTACCCACAATACAACTATTGTTGGTCGAATCTCAGGTGGTGACGAGGGGGCGTACAGGAGTGAGATATGCCAGCTAGTGGAATGGTGCCACAGCAACAACCTGGCACTCAATGTCAGTAAGACGAAAGCGCTGATTGTGGACTTCAGGAAGAGTAAGACGGGGGAACACGTACCGATCATCATAGAGCGATCATAAGTGGAGAGAGTGAGTAGCTTTAAATTCCTGGGCATCAAGAGCCCTGAGGATCTAACGTGGTCCCAGCATATCGATGTAGTCATAAAGAAGGTAAGACAGCAGCTGTACTTTATTAGGAGTTTGAAGCGCTTTGGCATGACAACAAACAAGCTCAAAATCCTCTATAGCTGCACTGTGGGGAGCATTTGGACAGGCTGCATCACTGTCTGGTACGGAGGGGCTACTGCACAGGACCGTGAGAAGCTGCAGAATGTTGTAAATCTAGTCAGCTCCATCTTGGGTACCTGCCTGCAAAGTATCCAGGACATCTTTAGGAAACGGTGTCTCATAAAGGCAGCATCCATTATTAAGGACCTTCAGCACCCAGGGTATGCCCTTTTCTCACTGTTACCATCAGGTAGGAGGTTCAGAAGCCTGAAGGCACACACTCAGCGATTCAGGAACAGCTTCTTCCCCTCTGCCACCTGATTCCTGAATGGACATTGAAAGCTTTGGACACTACATCGCTTTTTAATATACATCATTTCTGTTTTTCCACATTATTAACAATCTATTCATTATGCATAATGATTTACTTTTTTATTTATTATGTTTTAATTTATTTCTTATCTATGCCAGAATATGTATTGCATTGAACTCCTGTTGCTAAGTCAACAAATTTCACGTCAATTGACTGTGATAATATACCACACTCAATTTGTTTACCTGTTCATTACTCGATTGGGGCAAGGAGGTTGCCCAGTACATGAAATCAGCAAGTACACAAACTGGGTGAGAGAGAGGATATAGGAAATGGCAAGCATTTTGTCAGCTCCAGCACCTAAAACAATTAGCACTGCACCCCTGCTGAAAGGACATCCCACTTTCTAACAACCGCCCCCTTTCAGGCCGAGGGTCCCACATCTTTCCGACCACTCACCCCACACCCACAGTCCACCCGTAACCTCTACCCACACACAGACAGATCCCCTTCACCCCAAACCCCCTCCCAGCCTGGGAACCACAACTGACTGATCCCACAGCCCGGGCTCGGGCGCAAAGCTAAAACCGGGGCTGCGGGACCGGAGAGCCTGGAGCCTGCAGCCGTCCGGCAGAACTCGGTCCCGGCCCTTTCCAACTGCAGCAAACCCCCGATTTACACAAACTCCATTACTCACCTCCTCGACAGCAGAACCGCCGGCGACAACTGTGCTGGGCACCGGGCCGACGTTCAGCAGGATATTCGCCGCAGCACCACCCGTGGACGGAGGTCAATGCAGCGCCGCCGGTGGCCGGAGGTCTGCACATCGCCGCCGGTGGCCGGAGGTTCATGCAGCGCCACCAGTAGCCGGAGGTCCATGCAGCGCCGCCGGTGGCCGGAGGTCCGTGCAGCGCCGCCAGTAGCCGGAGGTTCATGCAGCGCCGCCGGTGGCCGGAGGTCCATGCAGCGCCGCCGGTGGCCGGAGGCGGGAGGGACAGCGGAGAGGTAGATCACAAACACGACAAACTGCAGATGCTGGAAATCCAGAGCAACACAAACAAAATGCTGGCGGAACTCAGCAGGCCGGGAAACTGGAAACATTCGACGTTTCCAGTTGAACCCTCCTTCAGGACTGAGATGGAATAGGGGAAATATCTGAATAAAATCGGGGCGGGCGAGGAAATGCCGAGCTGGAGGGTGATAGGTGAAGCCAGGTCGGTGGGAAAGCTCAAGAGCAGAAGAAAATAGAATCTAATAGGAGAGGAGAGTGGAGAATAGGAGAAAGGGATGGAACAGTGGATCCAGAGAGAAGTGTTCAGCAGGTGAGAGGACGTGAAAAGTCAGAGAGGAAGAGAGGCAGTGGGAGGGAGGGGTGAGGGGGAGATTTGTTCATCGGAAGGAGAAATCAATATTCATACCATCAGTTTGGAGGGTAACCAGACGGAATATAAACTGCTGATCCTGGACCCTGAGGGTGGCCACATCTTGGCACAAGAGGAGGCGATGGGTTGACACGTCGCAACCGGAATGGGAATCGGAGTGAAAATGTTTATACACTGGCAAATCCCGCTCGGAGCGGATAGTTCAAAGGTTAATTTATTATCAAAGCAGGTATCCATATACAACTCTGAGTTTTTTGTTCTTCTCCTGAGGCCACGAAACAAAGGAAGAACATGAACGCCGTGCAGAGAGAAACATCAAGCTCCCCCAGCATAAAAACAAGAACGGCATCCCGATGGTCCACCTTAAAAAATACCCGTCTCTCCGCACAAAACGCAACAATAACATCGACACCCCCCCAAATAAAAACAACCCTACCCCGCACAACTGCGGAGGAGCTAAATATAATTCCTCTCTTTGTTCACTGTCTGAATGATCCCCTGACTCTGAGAGGAAGGGGTATCTATGATCCACATTGTCAGGGTGTTGAGTTTACCAGGAGACAAAGACTGCAGGGACGGGAGGTTTTCTGGTCACTAATACACTGTGTGTGGACCCCGCTGGCAATTCTGGTGTTGTGACCCGAATCGAGACAAACACCACGCTGCCCACTCCACCAACAACACGGCACAGCCGGACACATAACAGGGGACTTTACATCTCACAACACTGGATTCAGTGATGAAACCCGTGATTAATGTTGTTGTCCCACTGAAATCATAAGAAACGTCCATTCAGGTGTTTTTAAATAGAAGCGCTCGCCCACAGGTGACGTCACACAGGCGCACCCACGCGCCTGACGTCACACATGCCCCCCTCCCACACCGGGATCTACCCTCACTTGCGCGGTGTCTTACGTCACCCACGCGCTGGTGAGCTCGAGCTTTACCGGTTTAACGGCTGGGCTACTAATCACGTGACCAGTCCCTCCCCCACCGCTGTCAACAGAGGATTCAGGAGCTGCGTTATTCCCACTGGTGCGAAGCGATGTCAATCACCGGTTACAGCCAGTCGCGGAGGCGGACCAGCCAAGAGGGCGTTACCCTCGCTGACTCCGTCGTCCCCACCGTCAACTCCTCCATCAGAGCGGAACAAAATCCCAAAGTAAATGTCCGCTTTCTGATTTATTTCCATTTCTCTCCGAGGGAAGTTGGGGCGTTTGTGAAGCGTCTCCTGCGGCCGGAGTCTGATGTATCGCTGAGAGGTAGGAGGAGACCGCTCGGCCCGTCGGTTTGATGCCGGTTCCCCGGGGAGGGAGAGGATGAAGACGGTGAGAGAGGGGGCGGACAGGATGTTTGTCCCGGTGGGGACAGGAGGGGCTCATCTGTGGAAATGTCTGAGCCCACGGTGGTGGCGATTCACCACATTGGGGGGCAAACACCGGCAGACTGTTGCCCTGCAAGCGGGGCCAATGGTCCGGGCAAAGTGACAATTATTTGTGTTTTGTTGAGATTGTACCGGGAATATGGTGTAAAATCCCGCTCCCCACACTAACACGGGTTATACAGACCAAAGAACAAACTGCCGGAGGAACTCAGTGGGTCGGGCAGCATCTGTGGAGGGAAATGGACCGTCAACATTTCGGGCCGAGACCCTCCCTCTGGACTGAGAGTGGACGGGAAATAGTCCGAGAAAAGAGGTGAGGGGTGGGGATGGGGCAAGAGCTGGGGAGTGAGAGGTGGGTCCAGGTGAGGGGGAGGTGGGAAGGTGGAAATAGTGACAGGGGTGGGAGGTGAGTGGTTGGGGCAACACGGGGCTGCAGAAGATGGAAATTAATTCCACAGAGGATTAACAGAGAGGTTAGAGAGTATTTGTTATAGAGAGTGCAATGAAGATTCACCAGACTGATCCCTGGAGTGGTGAGTCATCATATGAAGAAAGATCAAATGTGATAACCCTTTCATTTAGAGAATCGAGGACTGAGAGTTGAACACATTGAAATGCACAACATCTTTACCGGTTGAACCAGGGATCCCAGTCTCTGAAAAAGGGGGTGGACTGTCCGGGACTGAGATGAGGGGAAATGTCTCCACTCCGAAGGTGGTGAATGTCCGTAAATCCCCACCACAGAGGGCGGTGAAGACTCAGTGATCGTCCTCACATAAAACAGAGGCCGGCAGATGTGTGGAGACTGAAGGGATCGAGGAAATGAGGATCTGGCAGAAACATGTGGCTGAGATGGGAGAGCAGCCGCCATCTTGTTGATGGTTAGAGGGGCTGAATGGCCACCTCCTGCTGTTTCTCACTTGCTGTTTCAGTGTTCCTGTCCAGTGAGGCCAGAGGAATGTGAATAGAAATTAGTGTTTATAAACACAGACTGATTTAAATGAAACCTGCACATTTCCAGTTTGTGTCTGAAAAGTGTGTTTGATCGGGATGGGAATCGACCCCATAACTCTGTGACCTGGAGGTGGAGGGAAAGGGACAGGGAAGATATGGAGGGGTATGTAACTATGCAATAATGTGGGAAATGCGGCGGATGGGTCGGGCAGCGGGTGAGGGGCGAGGTGCAGAGTCACCGGTTCAGGTGGGAGACCCTCCACCCGTCACCTGATCCCGTTTCCTGTTCACATTTCCCCGCAGATCTGCAGCATCTGCCGCTCACTGCTCAACGTGTCCGTGTAGCTTCATCTTCTGCCCATTCAGACAAGGCAGTGAGATCCAGATCTGTCACGTCCTCTCGTCGTGGGTGGGCAATATGTTTTTACCTGCAATATTTTCAGCATGTTTCATTCCACTGTTTATACCTGCTGAAGTGCAGCCAATGTTTCTGGATCTATGGCCCATTTATGTGAGAATTTAGCCTTTTCTATTTATCCGAGCTTCTCATAAATGTGTAGTTTAGTTAAGCTTCACTCCAGAATTTGCAATACAACAACCCAGTCAGTCAAATAGTTCCACACAATTAAAATAGTTTATTTTTATGTTGTACTACTTACATCATTTAACTGTTTAATATGTATGTTCTTATTTTAAATCACAATTGTTAAAATCTATTGTTATGAATTAGGTTCTATTGCTGCTGCAGAGACAATGAATTTCATGATATATGCTGGTGCTATTAAACCTGATTCTGATATTGGTATGGGAGACCCACCACCAGTCACCTGATCCCAGTCACCGCAGATCGTAAAGCGCGATTGAAGCCTTTTCTATTTATTTGCATTCCTCAGAAATGGCAACAGTTAAGTTTCCTTCTGTGGTTCCAGAGCAGGAGCTCAGTCTGTCTAATATTTCCACACAATTAAAATGGGAATTTGTTTGTTATCATCACGTACTGAGCTACAGTGAAATTCTTGCCTGACGTACCATCCACACAGATCGATACATTACTACAGTACATTGAGCTGATATACGACAAAACAATAACTGTAACAAAGCATTATGGCTGCAGAGAAAGTGCAGTGCAGATAGACATATGGTGCAGGGTCACATCGAGTTACATTGTGAGGTCGAGTCCATTTTATCATTCATCCGGCTTATAACCGCAGACAGGAAGCCGTCCTTAAGCCTGGTGGTACGCGCTTTAAGGCTTTTGTATCTCTTCCCCGATGGGGGAGCGGGTTTGCAGCAAGAATGTCCGGGTTGTGAGGATCTTTGAGTACATGGCCTGCTTTTCCGACACACAGGAAGTGTAGGAAGAGTCCATGGAGGGGAGGCTTGTTTCTCTGATGTTCCCATGAGAGACCAAAGTTCTCTGCAGTTCCTTGCAGTCATGGGCAGAGCAGTAGCCATGCGAAGGCGTGAAGTATCGACAAGAAGCTCAGAGACCTCGGCCCTCACCCTGCCTTGTGTAGCTGGATCCTGGACCTCCTGTCAGATTGCCGGCAGGTGGTAAGAGTGGGCCCCCTCACCTCTGTCTCTCTGACCCTCAGCATACATACCCCACAGGGTTGTCTCCTTGGCCCCCTCCTTTACTCTCTGTGCACCCATGACTTGTGTCGCTACCCACAGATCCAATCTGCTAATTAAATTCGCTGACGTCCCTACATTGATTGGCCTAATCACAAATAATAACTTTCAATCGATCAAATGCATCCTGACAAGGCTCGGTCCAGACAAACTTTTCAACCTTCTTTGTGTAAGTGAAAAGGGGGGGTTGGAGTATGGGATAGGAAGGGTTAAATGGTGTATGTGACCTGGAAAATATAGCAGCGGCAGGAACTAGACAACAGAACCGGGCACGGTTAGGGTGTTGCAACTGCATGCTCATCTCTCAGAACAGAAGCGCTGACTGACCTGTACCTCTGCACCTGAAGCTGTTGTGACCCTGATGAAATTGCTGACCACTAAACCGTCATAAGCGTGGACAGGGGAAACAGCTGCTAACTGAAACCTCTCTTTTGGATATAAATGTAACCTTGTACTCGTGCTGGGCAGAGCTGACTGCCAGACGCTGTAGAAGCGTATGGTGGTTACCTCTGCTCGGATCAGGTTGAATAAAGAATTGATCGTGGTCTCTGAGTGAATGGTGAATTGATAAGGACAACTTGGCGAGTCCCAACGGGAGCCTCCAGCGGCCCTGGTGTTAGTGAACTAGCGATCCACTGGACGCCGCTGAGACGGGCGGGCCCACGGGGTGACTTTCCCCCGGTCCTCTCACGGTCTCCTTTGGTTGCTTGTTCCCCTCAGGGTTCCTGCTGAGCTGCTCAGCGGACTCCACGGACCACAGTCGGTAGAGGCCACGAGTGGAAGTGGTTTTAACGTTGACGGATTTCTGTATGAGAATCTGTCTGAGAAACAGGGAGTCCGGGACTCTGGGCCAGGGGCCGACACGCAGTGAAATAGTGTCTGAGAAACAGGGAGTCCAGGACTCCGAGACCAGGGGCCGACACGCAGTGAAATAGTGTCTGAGAAACAGGGAGTCCGGGACTCCGAGACCAGGGGCCGACACGCAGTGAAATAGTGTCTGAGAAACAGGGAGTCCCGGACTCCGAGACCAGGGGCCGACACGCAGTGAAATAGTGTCTGAGAAACGGGGAGTCGGGGACTCCGAGACCAGGGGCCGACACGCAGTGAAACAGTGTCTGAGAAACAGGGAGTCGGGACTCCGAGACCAGGGGCCGACACGCAGTGAAATAGTGTCTGAGAAACAGGGAGTCCAGGACTCCGAGACCAGGGGCCGACACGCAGTGAAATAGTGTCTGAGAAACAGGGAGTCCGGGACTCCGAGACCAGGGGCCGACACGCAGTGAAATAGTGTCTGAGAAACAGGGAGTCCCGGACTCCGAGACCAGGGGCCGACACGCAGTGAAATAGTGTCTGAGAAACGGGGAGTCGGGGACTCCGAGACCAGGGGCCGACACGCAGTGAAACAGTGTCTGAGAAACAGGGAGTCGGGACTCCGAGACCAGGGGCCGACACGCAGTGAAATAGTGTCTGAGAAACAGGGAGTCCCGGACTCCGAGACCAGGGGCCGACACGCAGTGAAATAATGTCTGAGAAACGGGGAGTCGGGGACTCCGAGACCAGGGGCCGACACGCAGTGAAATAGTGTCTGAGAAACAGGGAGTCCGGGACTCCGAGACCAGGGGCCGACACGCAGTGAAATAGTGTCTGTGAAACGGGGAGTTCGGGACTCCGAGACCAGGGGCCGACACGCAGTGAAATAGTGTCTGAGAAACAGGGAGTCGGGGAGTCCAGGACTCCGGGCCAGGGGCCGACACGCAGTGAAATCGTGTCTGAGAAACAGGGAGTCCGAGACCAGGGGCCGACACGCAGTGAAATAGTGCCTGAGAAACAGGGAGTCCGGGACTCCGAGACCAGGGGCCGACACGCAGTGAAACAGTGTCTGAGAAACAGGGAGTCCCGGACTCCGGGCCAGGGGCCGACACGCAGTGAAACAGTGTCTGAGAAACAGGGAGTCGGGGACTCCGAGACCAGGGGCCGACACGCAGTGAAATAGTGTCTGAGAAACGGGGAGTTGGGACTCCGAGACCAGGGGCCGACACGCAGTGAAATAGTGTCTGAGAAACGGGGAAATAGTGTCTGGGGCAGCAGGCTGAGGGTAGCAGACACCAACAGAATCAACAAAATCATTCGTAAAGCCAGTGATGTTGTGGGGATGGAACTGGACTCTCTGACGGTGGTGTCTGTAAAGAGGATGCTGTCGAAGTTGCATGCCATCTTGGACAATGTCTCCCATCCACTACATAATGTACTGGTTGGGCACAGGCGTGCATTCAACCAGAGACTCATTCCACCGAGATGCAACACAGAGCGTCATAGGAAGTCATTCCTGCCTGTGGCCATCAATCTTTACAACTCCTCCCTTGGAGGGTCAGACACCCTGAGCCAATAGGCTGGTCCTGGACTTGTTTCCTGGCATAATGTACATATTACTATTTAAATATTTTTGGTTTTATCACTATTTAATTATTTATGGTGCAACTGTAACGAAACCCAATTTCCCTCGGGATCAATAAAGTATGCCTATGACTACGACTATGACTATGAATGCAAAGGTCCAGGAGAAATTTCTTACCAAATTTATTTTGTATCATTGGTAATAAAAATGTGTAGGATAACTGTAGCTTTTCCTAGAACCGTAGAAGTGTAAATATGTCCGAAGGTGGTGATAACAAAGATACAGTGAGATAAATTCCTCATTATCAACTGGTCATTCTTGACGCCATTACCACAATAATAACAAAAGTTGATGCTTTATGACTGTATGTTCCACTATTAGTCTGGTTACTCTTTCGCCTTCCCTCCGCTCAGTTAGCTGTATGATCTATCTTTGCCCCTTGCTCCAATCCACTACTAGATGGTCGCTTGTTGCCCCTCTTTCCGTTCTACTATTAGTCTGGGCACTCTTTGGCCTTCCCTCTGTTAACCCTCAGAAAGCCAGAGAGGGAGAAGGAATAGAGACGGGCGATTAGATAAGAAAAACATGGTTTTCTGAAATACACAATTATTGTGTGCACCACAATTATTGGAGATCAAGATTGTACACAGTACTCAAGTGTGTCCTCAGAAGCCCATTATACAGATCAAGCTGAAAGTCTCTAGATATGAACCCCACTGAGCGTATTGTATAGCCCAGCATTTTATTATCCTTCTTAATCGCTTCTGTGCGTTCTCTAGCTGTTGATGGTGATGAGTCTAACACAACTCCCAAATCCTTCTCACACTATATAACTCAAGACCCGCTATTGTTTATTTATATCTCATATATCTACTTCCTAAATGTAATATTTTATATTTACTTACAATAAATGTTCTGATGTTTATCTGCTCACATCTGGATTTTGTTTAGATCTGACTGTATTGATTCTGCTGTCTGCATGTTATCAGCCTGTCCCCCTAATTCTGTGTCATCGGCAAACGTTACCAGTCTATTTTCTCTGTGGTTATTCAAATCATTAATGTAAATTTAAAACAGAAGCCGTCCCAAAACCAATATCTGCGGAACTCCGCTTTTGACATCTTCTATGTGTGAAAATGATTATCTCACCATAATTTGTTGCTTTCTGCATTTGAGCCAATTCTCCGCCCATTCGGATACTTTCCTTTGACTCCCACCTCCTGTAATTTGATGATTAACATAATCTGAAAGTCGAGGTACATGATATCAACCGTTCTAATGTTTTCATAAATTTAATTTATCATAGAACTTCAGCATGTTAGCAAAACATGTTTTCCGCTTTCTGAGCCAATGCTGACTTTCTGCTAACATGCTGGATCTTACCAGCTGCTTGCGTTTCTCATGCTGACTCTCTGCTAACATGCTGGATCTTACCAGCTGCTTGCGTTTCTCATTCTTGTATATAGGGACAAATCTAGCCAATTTCCACTCCGTATGGACTTCCACAGTCGTCAAACACTTTTCAAAAATACATATTCAGGGTTTGTATATAGAAACAGAGACCTCTTTAAGTACCGTTGGATATCTGTTGTCTGGCCCTGGAGATTTATTAACTTCCATTTTTTTCAGATGAATATTATCTCACTTTCTAAGCTTGCTAATTAACTTAAGATATCCTTATTTTTCCCCCTCTACACTTACTGGCATATCGCTAACATCCTCGCAGGTGAATGCTTCAGCAAAATATGTTTCAACAGCACCCGCTATGTCATTCTCAGCATAATTTAATATCTCACCATTATTCCTAATCAACTTAAGTTCCTTCATTACTCTTCCTTTGCTACTAAATTATTGAGGGAAAAAATCTCTTGGGGTCAACTTTGGCATTATCGGCAATATCCTTCTCAACATGCCTTTTGGCAATTAGAATTTCCTTCTTCACTCTAGCTCTCATATCTTCATGCGCCCTGTAGTTAACATGCTTGCTATATATATATATTGTTCTGCATTCATTATATAGTTGCCTTTTCGTCAATCTTTTTTATGCATATTGTTATTCATCTATGCACTCTTCTATAGATTTACTAACTACACCCACACAAAAATAATCTCAGGGTTGTATGTGGTGTCATATATTTACTCTGATAATAAATTTTACTTTGAACTTTGAACATTGATCTATTCCTTTTGTTGTTTCTCCCGACTTTGGTTATGAATATTTCCTGGACTTCATGTGGAAAACTCAACTGCACTGTTCCTCAACTGGCTTAATGCCAAGCAGTTCCTTCTAGTTCAACTTCTAAAGTCTAAGCCGCATCTGCACGGACTTTGTCTTTCCGAAATGTTTTTTTTTGTTGTTTTGGCTTTTACTAATATACTATGACAAAAACTTCGAGACTAACAATGCTATGATCAATTGTTCCAAAAGGCTTAAAAGCTTCCCTACACTAAATCTGCCCTGACGATTACGGAATATCAAATATAGACAGGACTCTCCTTTAGCTGGTGCTTAACATACTGGTTCAAAAGTGAATCATTTCCAATCTAAACGAATTACCTTTCCTGTAATCCATTAGTCATTGGGTTCTCCCACTCAATATTTGGGAAATTGAAGTCGAACTGTAACATCACCATCAGAACTTGTTTTATTTTAATATATTTTTTTCTAAATCTATGATAGAAAAGTGCATAAAGAGGAATTGTCCTCAATGCGGAGACTACGCTGGTCATGGAGATATGAAGGAAAATTTACAAACGCTATGATTAAGGTTTGCATGATTACCCACGGAAAGATGTTAGGCACAGAATTTAAACGAATCCACAGCGGAATGATGCTTCACTGAGGATCGGGTAGAATATCGACAGCGAGCTGCAGTACAGCGGGACTGATTAGAAGAAACAACGAAGCGCTGCAGAATGTAGTGACACTTAAACACGAGGAATTCTGCAGATTCTGGAAATTCAAGCAACACACATCAAAGTTGCTGGTGAACGCAGCAGGCTCTTTTTTTTTTTTAAAAGAGCTTCCTTTCTTCCACCATCAACTCTGCTCTCAAACGCATCTCCCCCATTTCACGCTCATCTGCTTTCACTCCATTCTCCCGTCACCCCACTAGGAATAGGGTTCCCCTAGTCCTCACTTACCACCCCACCAGCCTCCGGGTCCAACATATTACTCTCGTAAGTTCCGCCACCTCCAATGGGATCCCACCACTAAGCACATCTTTCCCTCCACAGCACCCCCGCCCCCCTCCGCTCTCCGCAGGGATCGCTCCCTACGCGACTCCCTTGTCCATTCGTTCCCCCCTCCCCCATCCTTCCCCATTGATCTCCCTCCTGGCACTTATCCTTGTAAGCGGAACAAGTGCTACACATGCCCTTACACTTCCTCCCTTACTACCATTCAGTGCCCCAGACAGTCCTTCCAGGTGAGGCGACACTTCACCTGTGAGTCGACTGGGGTGATATACTGCGTCCGGTGCTCCCGATGTGGCCTTTTATATATTGGCGAGACCCGACGCAGACTGGAAGACTGCTTTGCTAAACAACTACGCTCTGTCCGTCAGAGAAAGCAGAATCTTCCAGTGGCCACACATTTTAATTCCACATCCCATTCCCATTCTGATATGTCTATCCACGGCCTCCTCTACTGTCACGATGAAGCCACACTCAGGTTGGAGGAACAACACCTTATATTCCGTCTGGGTAGCCTCCAACCTGATGGCATGAACATTGACTTCTCAAACTTCCGCTAATACCCCACCTCCCCCTCGTACCCAATCCGTTATTTATTTATATACACACATTCTTCTCTCTCTCTCTCCTTTTTCTCCCTCTGTCCCTCTGACTATACCCCTTGCCCATCCTCTAGGTCCCCTCCTTTCCTTTTCCCTGGGCCTCCTGTCCCATGATCCTCTCTTATCGCCTTTGCCAATTACCTGTCCAGCACTTGGCTCCATCCCTCCCCTCCTGTCTTCTCCTACCATTTTGGATCTCCCACTTCCCCTCCCACTTTCAAATTTCTTACTAGCTCTTCCTTCAGTTAGTCCTGACGAAGGGTCTCGGCCTGAAACGTCGACTGTACCTCTTCCTAGAGATGCTGCCTGGCCTGCTGCGTTCACCAGCAACTTTGATGTGTGTTGCTTGAATTTCCAGCATCTGCAGAATTCCTGTTGTTTACATTATGAATGCAATAAGGATATTTTTTGAACAGAAAAGAAACGTAATACATGAAGTGTCACATGATCACGATCACATGAAGTGTCAAAAGCAGATGGAAAGGTCCAGTGCCAACTTTTCCATTAAGAGAGAAAGAATATGGGTTTTTACATCTGCAATAGGAGGAGATGTTACTGATGGACGTAGAGACGCAGCTCCGCACGTTTATAACGGTGACAGTCAGCCTCGTTCCGAACATCTCCTGCCAGCATACAAACGAAATAACCCAGTACTGCTGTCGGCGCCACTACTTCCACCTCCAAGAGAAGTCGCAATGTAAGAAATCAGGACCAGGAAACTGAAACCGGAATATAACGTGCACTAAATGCTCTGTGCTTCAGCATCTGAGAGATATTTCTCAGGATATTGGGCAATTAGTACCCGCGGAAGCTTATAGTGTGCTGTTACAGGCAACTGATCATCGGAGAGCCGTGCACGGTCTAGATACAGCACAAGAAAGGAAATCGATTAGACTGTGTTTCCAGGCGAACATATCCTACGGCCATGACACATAGCAGCATTATAAAGCCTCGGAATTACATCATTAACGCTCGCCTTTGCTGAAAATGGAAGTATAGTGGAGCAAGTGAACAATTTAAAACTCCGTTAAGTTACTCCTGCGTGTGAACAGAAGATACTGCTGGACGTGCTAACCAAATGTAACCAGACGAGCGGCAAGCGCCCAACTACATTTACGTAAGATCCATGAATGGTGTTCCAAGCAACATTATATCGGGACAATTTCGAGCCAGAAATCACATATATTTGGTGAAGTGTTTTAGTGTCTCGCAGCACCGACGAATGTAGAAAGACTTTGGGACTGTGTGATCCTTCTGTCCTTACGCATAGTGAAGCATGGAGACTATGTACAATGAATGATTGTAGCGTATAAATATGAATGTGCACGTGTGAGATTATAAGAGCGGTATCACGTTGAAGGAATATATCTTCACTTCATCAGTCAGGTGATGAAGGCAGTGAGAGTTCCGGACTGGAGGTGTGTATGGAAAGGGTTCGAGTACAATGGCCAAATCTATTAATTCAATGCTGGTAATGAGGATCATTAAGTCTGATACTATACAAAACATCTGAATCGTATCCTTGTTCAAAGATTGGAGACGAGGAAACGTGGATGTCGTTGGAGATTTTGGTGACGTGGAGACGTCAGGTTTTAAATGTGCGAACATTAATTTGCGGACGATCCATAACTTCCACAGACCTCTTGCTTTAGACTTCAAAGGCTTTCCTAAATGCTGTATGATTCCAATTATAGATTATCAGTTAACGTTTGAATGCTTAAATGTATATCATGCTCTGCAATAGTTTAAAGTGTGAATGCATTGAGAGTATAAAATATTGCACGAAGACTGGACATTTCTGAGTTCACTTCAAAGAGAAAGAGAAGTAATGCGTGCGTGAATGAACAGAAGGCAGGCGATATGTTTGTTAGTTTTGAATTGACAAGATGCTTGAATTAATCCTCTGTTTCACAATAGGAGCCAACCGTCTGAAAATGTCTGTTTCCCTGCGTGAAATAAATTAGCAGGAACTGCTGTGAACTTCAGAGGGTGCGTCTCTTTCCGAAATTGCATGAAGTGTTAGTGTATGTGGGCCACACTCGTCTTCCTTCCCTGTGCTCTTTAGAATACTTGATAAGGAATTTCACTCTGGCAGTTAATTGTTTTGTTCTCTATACACCAGTTACCTGCAACGGTTTTGAAAGTAAAACAGTGCAAGCTTAGATTTTTGTTTTGCCTTACCTGTACAGTTAGATTGCTTTGCTACTGATGTGTTTGTTTTGCTACTGATTTCAGATGGAGACGCGTAACCCACACCGGCCACGTGGCAATAGGGTTAAAGAGGTCGGGATGTGAGTGTATCTATTCCGGTTATGATAAAGCCACTGTTCAAAGGTAAGTTGACATTAGGGCAAATCCCTGTGTACTTGAAATTCCCATTTTGGGAGGCTGTTTCATATGGGGTGCACCAAAAGATACGCTGAAGACGTTGTAATGCTGATTTTGAGTTTCGAATGTTCTAACTCTATCTTGTTATTTTTCACTTTTACAAATAATTCAATGAGGTTCCTAACAGAACTATGCTGCCTATCCCCAACCAAGATGCGTTTCTACATATACTCATAAATTCTGTCTCTCAAAATCCTCTGAATAGATTGCCCATTACTGACAGAACACTCACTGGCCTGTAAGTCTCAGGACTATCCCTATCACATTTCTTGAACAAGAAAGAACATTTGCATTCAATCCTGTGTCCAGTGAAGGCGCAGTCTATTGACATACAATCCCACAACAGTGTCCTCCCTTTCTGCAGCTGCGATACTATCACACTCTCCCTGTGTTTAAAAGGCTTTCCCTTTACTCTCTTTTACCCGACTATGAGCATTTTGAAACATCTGAACCCCGAGATGTCCGGACGTCCTTTCTCCCCTTGTGATTGAATTGGCTATATTTCTTACATCCTTCACAGACATGAGGAGTAATAATCTTCACATTACGTCTGCGTCTAAATGTGCAAGGTGTAATCACAGTAATTTACAATAAGTAGAATAATCAATGTAACATTGAATAGCACACACAAATCAGCGTGAGATGATCAGTCTGATGGCCTGGTGGAAGAAGCTGTGCCGGAACCTGTCGCTCATGCCTTTTATGCTGCGGTATCGTTTCCCGGATGATTGTTAAGTCTCTACGATAGTTTTGAATTTATTCATTTCAGGATGACCAGACACATGGTTGTTTACACTTAGGACATATTTGCCATCCTAGTCATTTTTGCAATCGGACCTGGGTGTTATCTCCACAGATGGCCACTTAATGTAAGCACACACTTCAGTCCATTCTTCAGCTCTTCTCTGAATTTCCTCTGTGTTAGTGTATAGATACAAGTATTGGTGCACATACTCAGAATTTGCAAAATGGAACCAAATTGTTGTAGTATATATACAGGGGAACTCAAATACCTGTCCAGGTAAAAGTAATTTATCACTTGCCACTTGAGCGAATGAGCTACATAGGGCATCCAAAGTAATATGAAATTAGCTGATATAGCAAACAACAAAATCATCGATTTTCTGCGCTTTTCCACCTCGGTATCCTTCTGATTATCACTGTTGTTCCGAAGTCCCCTGCGGACCCTATTTGCCGCAATGATGTGTCTTAGTGTTAACCCATTGAACACTAGAATTATGCCAGTTGGTAGCAACGGTGTTAAAATGCTGTCCAGCAATTCGTATCCTTTCCACACGGGTAAAGTAGTGTATTCATACGTGCTGGCGCAACGCCACGGTATGTTGTCAATGATGACGTAAGGTTCAATGGTAAAGTAAAACGGGACACATCTCCCGCAGCTCACTATAACCACGGTCACCATAATCACCGTTGCTGTTCTCTCAGTGCAGTATCGTTCCCCGAGCTTTCGACAACATATTGCGATGAAACGATCAAAGGTAAAGCTGACCGTAAACCAAACAGAACAGTCCCTCGTTACAAGAAGTAATACAAGTGTCACTGCGCATACAGGAGTGATGAGCAGAGATCTGGAATAAATGTAGATATTGTTGATCTGATGCACTAAAACGAAAACTATAATCACCATCAGATCCGCTGTTGCCATTCCAACCAGGTAACGGGTGATGCATTTGGAGAGTCCGCATTTTCCCCGACGTAGGATCACAATCGCCGTCAAATTAACTAAACGAAATCCGAAAAAAAAATAGAATCATCATTACCTACAACTGTCTGAATGTCCAGAATTCTTTCAATGCTATGTAGGGTATGTTATATGGAAGCGAAAAGCAGGAATTGAATGATTGCCGGCTCCATGGGTGCACTCCGGCTGGAGGACCATAATGGACTGGCGACTTGCCATGAGTATAGAGCGAGGTATCTGATTTCCACGACTCAGCTACCGGTCAGCGGTCGATAGCTCCAGTAAACATCACCATGAGCAACGCTATTTCCATTATTAGTGGTGAAACTGCTGAAGAGATCATTTTCTGTGAAATTAATGAGGTTTAAAGCATAAGTTATAATTTAGTGAATTATGGAACAATAGACCTGCGATATACGACTGGCCGGTCATTTGAAAAAGCTGCCGATCTGGAAAAGCAACCACTGTCTCTTAAGAAAGTTGAGCAAGGTCAAACAGACTACCGCAATATCGGCACCGACCTAATTGACAAAAGAAAATAAAAAGATCACACCGAAAAAAAAATATGGAAACTGAATATAAAGACTATCAGATGCTTGAATCCTCAATTCTGTGAACACATTTCAGACGAGGGCAACATTTGTGTTGAGTAAAATTCCGAGCAGTGCAGCGGAACAAATGCAAGAGGTCGTCACCATACATATAGTGACCAGCTCCAGTATCTTACCAGGGACACCAATCGCTACAATTGCAGGATAGAAAATGGCCGCGATGTAGTAAATCGCTGGGTATCCCATATTCCGTCTGAGGCAACGTTCAGTTCTACGGGACGTTCCAACCGCTCCTATGGACTGGTGATCGGTTTTACAGAGTTATATGCAATTCATGGTAATTCCCACTGAGGCAATTAGTGTAGTTGTCACATCATCACATTAGGCTCATTCAACTCCGCAAACACTGACATCAAAGTGTTTTTCTCACTCTGTCACAGTGTCATAAAGACGTATCTCCAAGGAATGTTACAAGTCGTTGACTTTTAAACAAAATATAAACGCTGCCATCTTATTTTCTAAGACGCCTGGCTTCTGCTGCTGAAATGGGACATTTTCTGATCAGTGTTTTATCTAACATAGGCAATCATCCTGAACAATCAACACGGGCAATCACCTTCAAACAGATTTATTTTGTCACATCGGCGGAGCACATTCGCTTCTGGAACTGAGAGCGGGACATTAGCTCAGCAGGTGAAATGGAGTTCACTTCATTGAAGGGGACGTGGCAAAGTTGTTTCCCACGATGGGGGAGTCTAGTACGAGAGGGCATGACTGCATGACTTAAGGTGCATGACTTAAGGATTGAAGGGCGCCCATTTAGAACAGAAATGCGAAGATTTTTTTTTTTTTAGCCAGAGGGTGGTGAATCTATGGATTTGTTGCCACGGGCAACACTGGAGGCCAAGTCATTGGGTATATTTAAGACAGAGATTGATAGGTATCTGAGTAGCCAGGGCATCAAAGGTTATAGTGAGAAGGCGGGGGAGTGGGACTGAATCTGAGAATGGATCAGCTCATGATAAAATGGCGGAGCAGACTCGATGGGCCGAATGGCCGGCTTCTGCTCCTTTGTCTTATGGTTTTATGGATGATACGACTATTTTTTTCTTTCGTTAGTTCTAGTCATTTCGAGTTAATTGAATGATGAAAGTCACAGTAACAGCCGATGACATGTTTCACGATAAAACACGCTGTACATATGTTTCTCTCAGCGTATAAGAGAGATCGAGAGCAATATTCCAAGGACATTTCATAAGAAAAAGGTATTCACCCACACGACATTAGCGGCGGCTTGTGGACGGATTGATGAACGTTCTGTTCTGGATTAGCAGAGAGTAGATGGTTGATTTTTCGACTCTGATCATCTACTGAAGAGATTGGTGTTAGGTCCGCTGTTATTTATCATGCATGTTAATGAATTTGATGTCGGTGTTGATAACGGAATCAGATGAATTGCGGACGACTCCTAGGTTGGGGGCATTGTTACAGCCAGGGACTCTATCCAAGCTTGTGGCTTGATGTTGACTGGTTGGGAAACGGGTTGAAAAATGACAGATGGAATTTAATACGGACTAGTATGAGGTGGTGTGTGTTGAGAGGAAATATATACAGGTTATGAAGCAGATATTGAATAACTGGACTTCAGTTTGCAGTATTTACAACGAGACCTGGGAATACAGATCGATAATTCCAGGAAAGCGGAGTCACGGGCAGATCGGCTCACATTTTGCTCTAATCACATTGGCCTTCACAGTCAGTTCACGGAGTACAGGGATTGGGACGTTATGCTGAAGCTGTACAGCACGTTGGTGAGGCTGTTGATAGAATATCGTGGGCTGCTCTGGCCACTCTCCTACAGTTTGAAATCTCAATAAGCTTCAAAGTGTTCAGCGATAATTTGAAAGGCAGAGTTCGGGAACTGAGGCAAGAGTTAGAGGGACAGGGTGAAAGGGTCAGGAAATTATTTGCTTGAGAGCAGGAAAATGAATGGAGATTTTACAGAAGTATACACAATTGTGAGAGTTACAGACAGGGTGAATGCCCGGAGATTCTTCCCATCCTCCGAGTGAATCTACAACTGGCGCAACAACCACTCAGTTAACTTGAATGACGAAATTCACAGTAACGACTGATGACGTGTATCACAGGACCCATTTATTTCGCGTATCGTCCCAACCGCTTAACAGACGACGCCATCGCCAACACCATCCACCTGGCCCTCGCCCACCTGGACAAAAAGGACACGTATGTTAGAATGCTGTTCATAGATTTTAGTTCACCATTCAACACAATCATTCCTCAGCACTTGATTGGAAAGCGGAACCTGCTGGGTCTGAACACCTCCCTCTGCAAATGGATCCCAGACTTCCTGGCTGGGAGACTTCAGTCAGTCCCGATCGGGAGCAGCATTTCCAACACATTACACTGAGCACGGGGGCCCCCAGGGCTGTGTGCTCAGTCCACTGCTGTCCACTCTGCTGACCCACGACTGTGCAGCAATACACAGCTCGAATCACATCATCAAGTTCGCCGATGACACGAGCGTGGTGAGTCTCATCAGCAAGAACGATGAGTCAGCATACAGAGAGGAGGTGCAGCGGCTAACGGACCGCTGCAGAGCCAACAACCTGTCTCTGAATGTGAACAAAAGAGATGGATGTTGACTTCAGGAGAGCACGGAGCGACCACTGTCCGCTGACTGGCCAAGTACAATAGAATCAATAAAACTGCACACAAACACTGGCAAATTGTGCAAAGGCAAAAGAAACAAATAATAAATAAACGAACGAATAAATACATACGCAAACAAGAGACAATCTGCGGATGCTGGAAATCCAAACAACACAGGGGAACGAAGCAGGCCAGGTAGCAAAGAGTTGTAATAACTTTCTGAACAAGATTGTATGGGACCTCCTTCCTCTTGGTAACAGCAAGGGAACATGACATCACATTTTTCTGTAACTTCACCTGAAAACAGATTCATTAATTACCTGCCCAATTATTATTTTTGTGAGATGCTACAGCCACTCTCGCAAACAACAGGAATTCTGCAGATGCTGGAAATTCAAGCAACACACATCAAAGTTGCTGGTGAACGCAGCAGGCCAGGCAGCATCTCTAGGAAGAGGTGCAGTCGACGTTTCAGGCCGAGACACTTCGTCAGGACTAAATGAAGGAAAGTGATTTAGGGATTTGAAAGTTGGAGGGGGAGGGGGAGATCCAAAATGATAGGAGAAGACAGGAGGGGGAGGGATGGAGCCAAGAGCTGGACAGGTGATAGGGAAAAGGGATACGAGAGGATCATGGGACAGGAGGTCCGGGAAGAAAGACAGGGGGTGGGGGGAACCCAGAGGATGGGCAAGAGGTATATTCACAGGGACAGAGGGAGAAAAAGGAGAGTGAGAGAAAGAATGTGTGCATAAAAAATAAGTAGCAGATAGGGTACGTGGGGGAGGTGGGGCATTAGCGGAAGTTGGAGAAGTCGATGTTCATGCCATCAGGTTGGAAGCTACCCAAACGGAATATAAGGTGTTGTTCCTCCAACCTGAGTGTGGCTTCATCTTTACAGTAGAGGAGGCCGTGGATAGACATATCAGAATAGGAATGGGATCTGGAATTAAAATGTGTGGCCTCTGGGAGATCCTGCTTTCTCTGGCGGACAGAGCGTAGGTGTTCAGCAAAGCGGTCTCCCAGTCTGCGTCGGGTCTCGCCAATATATAAAAGGCTATATCGGGAGCACCAGACGCAGTATATCACCCCAGTCGACTCACAGGTGAAGTGTTGCCTCACCTGGAAGGACTGTTTGGGGCCCTGAATGGTGGTAAGGGAGGAAGTGTAAGGGCATGTGTAGCACTTGTTCCGCTTACACGGATAAGTGCCAGGAGGGAGATCAGTGGGGAGGGATGGGGGGGGACGAATGGACAAGGGAGTTGCGTAGGGTGCGATCCCTGCGGAATGCGGGGGGAGTGGAGGAAAAGATGTGCTTAGTGGTGGGATCCCGTTGGAGGTGGCGGAAGTTACGGAGAATAATATGTTGGACACGGAGGCTGGTGGGGTGGTAGGTGAGGACCAGGGGAACCCTATTCCTAGTGGGGTGGCGGGAGGATGGAGTGAGAGCAGATGTACGTGAAATGGGGGAGATGCGTTTAAGAGTAGAGTTGATAGTGGAGGGAGGGAAGCCCCTTTCTTTAAAAAAGGAAGACATCTCCCTCGTTCTAGAATGAAAAGCCTCATCCTGAGAGCAGATGCGGCGGAGACGGAGGAATTACGAGTAGGGGATGGCGTTTTTGCAAGAGACAGGGTGAGAAGAGGAATAGTCCAGATAGCTGTGAGAGTCAGTAGGCTTATAGTAGACATCAGTGGATAAGTTCTCTCCAGAGACAGAGACAGAAAGATCTAGAAAGGGGAGGGAGGAGTCGGAAATGGACCAGGTAAACTTGAGAGCAGGGTGAAAGTTGGAGGCAAAGTTAATAAAGTCAACGAGCTCTGCATGCGTGCAGGAAGCAGCACCAATGCAGTCGTCGATGTAGCGAAGGAAAAGTGGGGGACAGATACCAGAATAGGCACGGAACATAGATTGTCCACAACGCCAACAAAAAGGCAGGCATAGCTAGGACCCATACGGGTGCCTATAGCTACACCTTTAGTTTGGAGGAAGTGGGAGGAGCCAAAGGAGAAATTATTAAGAGTAAGGACTAATTCCGCTAGACGGAGTAGAGTGGTGGTAGAGGGGAACTGATTAGGTCTGGAATCCAAAAAGAAGCGTAGAGCTTTGAGACCTTCCTGATGGGGGATGGAAGTATATAGGGACTGGACATCCATGGTGAAAATAAAGCGGTGGGGGCCAGGGAACTTAAAATCATCGAAAAGTTTAAGAGTGTGAGAAGTGTCACGAACATAGGTCGGAAGAGATTGAACAAGGGGGGATAAAACCGTGTCGAGGTATGCAGAAATGAGTTCGGTGGGGCAGGAACAAGCTGAGACAATAGGTCGGCCAGGACAGGCAGGTTTGTGATCTTGGGTAGGAGGTAGAAACGGGAAGTGAGAGGTGTGGGAACTATAAGGTTAGTAGCAGTGGATGGGAGATCCCCTGTGCGGCTAAAGTTGGTGATGGTGTGGGGGACTGTGGCCTGGTGCTCCTTAGTGGGGTCACGATCGAGGGGTAAATAAGAGGAGGTATCCGCGAGTTGTCGCTGTGCCTCGGCAAGGTAGAGGTCAGAACGCAAGACTACAATAGCACCCCCCTTATCGGCGGGTTTAATAGTAAGGTTAGGATTAGTGCGGAGGGAGTGGAGAGCAGAGCATTCGGAAGGAGTGAAGTTGGAATGGGAACAAGGTGCGGTGAAGTCGAGACGGTTGATGTCCCGTCGGCAGTTAGCAATAACGAGATCCAGAGCAGGCAGAAGACCAGAGCGGGGTGTCCATGAAGAGGAAGAGGGTTGAAGACGGGAGAAGGGGTCATCGGTGGGGGGGAAGAGTCCTTGCCGTAGAAGTAGGCTCGGAAACGGAGACGGCGGAAGAAAAGTTCCGCATCATGGCGAACACGGAACTCGCTGAGGTGTGGGCGAAGGGGGACAAAGGTGAGGCCCTTACTGAGAACAGAGCGTTCTGCCTCCGACAGTTGAAGGTCGGAGGGGATGGTAAAGACCCGGCACGGATGAGAGCTGGGATCAGAGGGGGGAGGTGGGAGGCTGGCGGTGTCAATAGAGAGAGGAGGGTTGGGGTGAGAGGAAGATGGAGCCTCCGAGGGCCCAGGAGTTGACGGTGAGATCTGAGGAAGACGGGGCTGCGGAGTGGTGGTGGGGGAAGGGGAGACGGGAGTCACAACAGCAGCACGTAAAGACCTGGCCTGGAGTTCAAGGCTGGCGTCGCAGTTGGTGGTTGCGCGATCGCTGTGAAGGTGTCCATGGTCGTTGCTGGAGTCCGGGTTTTGAATATGCCCTGAGATGTTGGAGCTGGCGAGATCAATGGCAGGAGCCGCAATCTGAAGTTCATGCCTGCTAGTTTCATGGCCAGCAGGCTCTGGAGTCCGTAGATGTAGGATCTTGCGATCTTTGCCTAACATGACAAAGTCAAAAAAACGGCAATTGCAGGCGTGGATCCGACGGAGGATGAAATAACGGGTAGGACCATTACAGACGGCGAAGAAAGTGTCCCGAAGGTGTGGAAGGGTCTGGGATAGGGACACCAAGTACTTCCTCATGGCGGAGCGAGTCACCTTCAGAGCTTGACGGGAGAAGCGACGAGAGGCAGAGTCAATAAAATGTGAGTACCTGGGATCCTCAGAGGGTCCAAATTGAGAGGCTTGGAAACGAATCCTAAAGCCAACTGGAGTAAGTTGGCGACGGAGGCACGTCCCAAGAAAGGATATATGGCTGTGATAGCGAGTCTGAGTCAAAGTGTGGTCGAAAAGTTGAAGAGCTGAAGAAATTACAGATGGGGAGCAGTGAGAGATGGTTTCACTAAACTCCCCTCGAAGAGAGGATCTAAACTTCTTCGGTGTAGGCATCACCGGAAGAGGCTTCGCAGTAGTGAATTTAAAAACGCAAACAACAGAAATTCAAGCAACACACATAAAAGTTGCTGGAGAACGCAGCAGGCCAGGCAGCATCTCTAGGAAGAGGTGCAGTCGACGTTTCAGGCCGAGACCCTTCGTCAGGACTAACTGAAGGAAGAGAGAGTAAGGGATTTAAAAGTTGAGGGGGAGGGGGAGATCCAAAATGATAGGAGAAGACAGGAGGGGGAGGGATGGAGCCAAGAGCTGGACAGGTGATAGGCAAATGGGATACGAGAGGATCATGGGACACTCTAGTAGTTTTCTTTCACTGTATACAAGACATAAGGGATACTAAACTGATTTAACTGCCAAAGTGAATGTTCAGGATCCCATGGCAAATATTTTCCTTAATTTCTAGGCCATCTGTATCCTTTACTACCACAAAAACAGATTTCATGTTATGCATCATGTGAGACCTTGCTGTTCATAAATTGACAATTGGGATTTCCAGCAATAAAAAGTTCCATATTGTTGATCATTGCATTCTTTGCAATGGACTGGACTTGCGAGGGAAGCAGCATGAATGAACATATTATTTCCATAACCTTCTCTCTCCTTTTAATCCTCCAAGATATCTCTCAATTTTATATATTTGAGGGTTATATTTCAGTGGATCAGCTTGAGATATCTTAAGTAATTAACGAAACTGAACAACACACCCAAAATGGTGGAGGAACTCAGCAGGTCAGGGATCATCTATGCAAATGATTAAACAGTCAACATTTTAGACCAAGACTCTTCATCAAACTGGTCTTTTTCATAAAGCCACTGCAAAGTAACTTAAATGCAGAGAAACAATTAGATCCAAATCAATAACATAATAACAAGTCACTTGCACATCCACAGCTTCTAATCATCCGGTGTCTCAGCTATAGATTCTGAACGTTCAACCTAGTCCAAGGTCAATCCAACCATTCCGTCCCACATAGCTTTCCACTGTTCTTCTACGTACCAATCTAAATCTCTTAAATGTCTCTAAAGTACCTGTCTCTACCTCCACCCCGGCAACTCATTTCACACACCCACCACTCTGTGTAAAAAAGCTTACCTCTGACATCTCCCTATACTTCTCTCCAATAAGTTCAAAGGGGATGAATAGGTCATGATTTTTTAACATAGAGAGGGATGAGGTCTTTGGAACTTCTATAGACCATAAGATATAGGAGCAGAAGTAGACAATTCGGCCTCGAGCCTGCTCCGTCTTTCAATCATGGGTTGATCCAATTATTTCAGTCATCCCCACTCCCCTGCCTTCACATTATACCCTTTGATGCCCTGATTCATCAAGAACCTATCTATCTCTGTCTGTGCGTGGTAGATCATGTTTAGCAAGTCTATCAGAGTTTTTCGATGAGATTACCAGGGAAGTAGATGAAGGGAAGGCAGTGGATGTTGTCAACATGGACTTCATAAGGCCTATGGCAAGGTTCTGCATGGAAGGTTAGATAGAAAGATTCAGTCGCTTGGTATACACGGAGAGGTAGTAAATTGGATTAGACATTGGTCAATGGAAGAAGCCTGATAGTGGTAATGGAAGATTGCTTCTCTGAGTGGAAGCCTGTGACTAGTGGTGTGCCAGAGGGATCAGTGCTGGCTCCATTGTTATTTGTCATCTGTATCAATGATCTAGATGATAATGTGGTAAATTGGACTAGTAAATTTGCTGATGATACAAAGATTTGAGGTGTAGCAGACAGTGAGGAAGGTTGTCAAAGCTTGCAGAGGGATTTGGACCAGCTGGAAAAATGGGCTGAAAAATGGCAGATGGAGTTTAATACAGACAAGTGTGGGGTATTGCACTTTGGAAGGACAAACCAAGGTAGAACATGCAAGGTAAATGGTAGGGTACTGGGTAGTGCAATAGAACAGAGGGATCTGGGAATTCAGATACAAAATCCCCGAAAAGTGGCGTCACGGGTAGATAGGGTCATAAAGAGAGCTTTTGGTACATTGGCCTTTATAAATCGAAGTATTAAGCATAAGGGTTGAAATGTTATGGTGAGGTTGTGCAAGCTATTGGTGAGGTCGAATCTGGAGCATTGTGTGACATTTTTGTCACCAAATTACAGGAAGTATATTAATAAGTTTGAAACAGTGCAGAGAAGGTTTACAAGGATGTTGCGGGTACTTGAGAAACTCAGTTACAGAGAAAGCTTGAATAGGTGAGGACTTTATTCCCTGGAGCATAGAAGAATGAGGGGAGATTTGATAGAGGTATATAAAATTATGATAGGTATAGATAGACTGAATGCAAGCAGGCTTTTTCCACTGAGGCTGGGGGGCAGGGGGTGGGGTGCGGCGGGAACAGAGGACATGGATTAAGGGTGAAGGGGGAAAGGTTTAAAGGGAACATTAGGGAGGGGGCCTTCTTCACACAGAGAGTGGTGGGAGTGTGGAATGAGCTACCAGTTGAAGTGGTAAATGCGGGCTCACTTTTAATATTTAAGAAAAACTTGGACAGGTACATGGCGGAGAGGTGTTTAGAGGGATATGGTCCAGATGCGTGTCAGCGGGACTAGGCAGAAAAATGGTTCGACACAGTCAAGAAGGGCCAAAAGGACTGTTTATGTGCTGTAATGTTCTATGGTTCTATGGCTCTATGGATCTAAACGCACGCAATGACTTGGCCTCCACAGTCAGCCGTGGCCAAAAAATTCCACAGAGTTACCACACTCATACTAAAAGCAATTTCTCCGCATCTCTGTTCTAAATGGAAATTCAATCCTGAAGTTGTGCCCTCTTGTCATAGAATCCCCTACCATGGGAAATAACTCTGCCATATCTTACCTGTACAAGCCTTTTAACATTTGGAATGTTTATATGAGATTCCCCATCATTCTCCTGAGCTCCAGGGCATACAACACAAGAGCTGCCAGACGTACCTCATACGGCAACCCTTTCATTCCTGGAATAATTCTTGTGAATCTTTCTGAACTCTCTCCAATGTCAGTATATCCTTTCTAAAATAAGGAGCCCAAAACTGCACGCAATATTCCAAGTGTGGTCTCACGTGTGCCTTGGTGAGCCTCAAAATCACATCCCTGCTCTTATGTTCTATACATCTAGAAATGATAGTTATATTATCTCCCTGTCTAAATAATAGTCTGCTCGTTTATTTCTTCCACCAAATGCATGACCATACAGTTTCCAATATTGTATTTCATTTGCCACTTCTTTGCCCATTCCCCTAAACTATCTACGTCTCTCTGCAGCCTCTCCGTTTGTTCAGTACTACCTACTCCTTCACCTAGCTTTGTATCATTGGCAAATTTAGCCACAAATCCATTAATGCCGTAGTCCAATTCATTGACATACATCATAAAAAGCAGCGGTCCCAACACCGACCCCTGTGGAAGTCCACTGGTAAACGGCAGCCAGCCAGAATAAGATCCTTCATTCCCACTCTCTGCTTTGTGCCTACCAGCCAATGCTCCACACATGCTATCAACTTCCCCGGAATTCCATGGGCTCTTAACTTGCTAAGCAGTCTCATGTAGGGAACCTTGTCAAAGGCCTTCTGAAAATCCAAGTACACCACGTCTACTGCATCTCTTTTGTCTACCCTGCTTGTAGTCTTCTCAAAGTATTGCAGTGGGTTTCTCAGGCAGGATTTCCCTTTCAGGAAACCATGCTGGCTTTGGCCTATCTTGTCATGTACATTCAAGTGCTCCGTAATCTCATCCTTAACAACCGAGTCCAACAACTTCCCAACCACTGATGTCAGGCTAACAGGTCTATAGTTTCCGTTCTGCTGCCTCCCACTCTTCTTAATTAGTGGAGTAACATTTTCAATTTTCCAGTCATCCGGTACAATGCCGGAATCTATCAATTCTTGAAAGCTTATCGTTAATGCCTCCGCAATCTCTCCAGCTATTTTCTTCAGAACCCGAGGGTGCATTCCATCAGGTCCAGGAGCTTTATCCACCCTCAGACCATTAAGCTTCCTGAGCACCTTCTCAGTCGTAATTTTCACTGCACGAACAACTTCCTTAACACTCTTGAATGTCCGGTATACTGCAGACTTCTTCCACTGTGAAGACTGATGCAAAATACGCATTCAGGTCCTGTACCATCTCTGCATCTCTCATTACAATATCTCCAGCATCATTTTGTATTGGTCATACGTATATCTACCCTCTATTGTCTTTTATCCTTATATACTTAAAATAAAGCTTTTAGTATCTTTGTTGATATTAGTTGCCAGCTTCCTTTCAGAATTCATCTTTCTCTTCCCATTCACCTTCTTAGTTTCCTTCTGCAAGTTTTTAAGATCTTTCCAATCCTCTATCTTTCCACTAGCTCTGGCTTTCTTGTATGTCCTCTATTTTGCTTTTACTTTGGCTCTGAATTCACTTGTCAGCCATAGTAGTGTCACTGAACCCCATGCGTAGTGACAGACTGCATGAAATTACAACGGGCAAACGAGGAACGATCCATTACTGCAATGAACACAACTGTCTATACCGTACAGGCACAATCCTGACCACAATGGCGTTATCAGCGCTTATTCTGACATGCCACCGTTCGATAGATACGTTTACTGATTGCCAGTTCAGTCAATACTGCAACGTTACAATCACAGCTCTTTCTGCCCCACGATTGAACAGACAAAGCGAATATCACTGCTTATTCGGAACTATCTGTCAGTATATCGGTAATATCATTGTTTGTCCAGCCTCACGATGGACACCGCAAAAACAAGATATGACCATAAGACAATGAAAACATAACAATATCCCGCTTCATAAAGTACTTGTCAGCACAATCACACTGTTAGTGATAACGCCCAGTAGTCACTGACCACACTGTCACTGAATATCAGAAGAAATCGGTCATGAATGTTTTTGTCAATGCCCGCTCCCTTGCAACAAATTAAAATGCTAATAATGCACGACTTACCAGCTGCAAAATCAATACCTCAAAATGTGCAATCATTAATAATATTTATAGCACTCTGCACAGCGGGGGTTGGCTGAAGTGTCGGGACAGAATTTCCGTGCATCCTCTCGTAATGGACTTGCACTTCTGCCTGTACATTCAGAGGAGAGAGATGAGCGGCCACTGATCAAAATAGCAGTGCAACTTATAGGTATTAAACCTCAGCATTTGTTCCTACTTTCGTATTCAGAAATCAGGAGTGATCCGGCGGTTAAGGAAAAATATTCACTCTATTATTTTTATTACCACACTGGGCGCATAATTATATATTGATTGATCCACATTTTTATTTGCGTATATCTAAATGAAATTCGGTGCAAATTTATTTACAGGTCCTGTTACAGTCTTTTATTTAGTCAGTCCGCACGAAAATAATTCCAGACAGTGTGTTGGCGGATAAATAACCGCATTGACGAGAATCGATGCAACTTGTGTTCAGTCAGTTCAGATATGGAAACCACCGGGGAACATGCGAATGCCGAGCTTTCATCATCTTCACACAACCGATATGATTTCCTCTGATGTCTCACAGCAGGAATGAAATAGTAAATATAGTTGTCCAAATACGCTGTGTACACGTAATCATATGTTAAATATATGTTGAAAGAAAAAGCTATTGAAGAAAAATGTGCTGAATGCTGCGAATAAATGTGCGTGTTTATTTTCGTTGTTTCAATCGGGCTGTGTAATAACAACAAGGGAGAATTATTGCACAAGTTTGGATGCAGTTAACCCGTAATAGCACTTGCAGAATTATGGAATACGCTCATATTTGTGTACAATTAAAGAGGCAGTTTGACTTCGTACCATCTCCCCGTGTCACAACTGGGAAAAGGTTCTTCATATCGTCACCTATCATACCACGGCCTTTCATCCTCCGCAACTCCTTCAGTCTCCAAAAGGATCTTACGTTGATTCGCATCTCCTATCCCACTTCCACCGCCTTCTACGCTATCTGCAGGTATCGCAACAATCCCTGTCCCACCATCCCTTCCTACTGATCTCCATCCTGACACTTATCCCTGCAACCGTTGCAAGTGTCACACCAGCATCTACACCTTCTCCCTCACCAGCCACCATTCACGGAAATCTGGCCTTCCAGGTCAGGCTTATATATCGGGTTCTGCCGCTATGGCAGCCCCCACATTGATGAGACCCAATGTAGATGGGGTTCGGCATTGTGGAACCCCATCGTCTGCAGTCACCCTGTACAATCCACGGCCTTTGCATTAGCGAATGGAAGTGTAAACAACTCTCCTATCCAAATGGATATGCGTCCGGTCTATAAGCATGGAATCCAGTGATTCTCAGGCTGGCTGGAAATTGAATTTCTGACTGTCCTGCAACAGGAGACACATATTCACGGTGGGGACTTGTTCTGTAACTCCACTCTTAAAATATCCTACTTTCTATCCACACAGGGCACACAGCAAGCGTAATGGTTGAATGTTGCCTGCTAAACGGGTAAATGGGTCTTCAGCAAGTTGCAGGATGATTAATACCATCCAGAAAAGGATCTCCTCTTTATCATATTTCATTCGGCACTGTGCATCCAGTGTAGTGATCGTCCAGGCAGCATCTCAAGCGTCTGGAGCAATGACCACAGTTGCAGGGAAACCTCGCCACCTCAGGAATCCCGTGCGAGTCAGACACATGTTTTGCCAGAAATAATATCTCCGTCCGTCACTGTTATTCGGTCTGCATCTTTCCATCCGCTACTGGAGGGGCTGCAATCGTACAGAAGAAAAGGTATTCGGTTCCATCTGAGGAGTAGTTGGAGACAGATGATAAATGATGCCTGGGTAACAACGCATATATCAGAGAAGTAAACAAAACCAGTGCTGGCGCGGATATATTAATCAATTAATCCGATGTATTGATTAATGGCGCCGTTGGCAATAAAATAGCGTAGTAGGAATTGAGTAAACAGCTGTTGGAAAAAAAGAGCAGCTATTCACGAGTTATGGGTGAAAATAAGTCACAAGAAAAGGTGAGTAAAACGATGAGACTGGTGCAGTCAGCCTCACAAATGGTATTCAAAGTGTAAGAGCGGAAAGCGTGCATCAGCGCTGAGAAATTCTCAGATGAGCCGAGGGCCACGCATCAGTACGAGTTCCACAATGAATGCAGGGTGGCCGACGGCTGCTCATCGATACCAGCACCCGATGGATACAGAGAAGTGAGTCATCCCAGAGTGATCAGAGGGCCGCACAGCGATCCTAGTTCCACAATGGCTACAGAGCGGTGAGACTTGTTTTTTCCAATAAGCCGAGAGCCGCTCATCGTTACGAGTTTCTCAATAGGCACAGAGTGATGAACTGCAAGAGCAGAAGGAAGTGTGGTTGAAATGTGAATTTGAACACATCCACAGTTCTGCACACGCAGTACATAAATTGGTGACGAAGTGGAAAGTAAGAAGACACTGAATGGAGTAATGGGACGGAGATAGTCATGGAGACAGAGATTATTACTACAGAGGAGTAGGCTCTTCCGCCCATCTGGATCATCCCTCTGTGAACCTTCGCCTCGCCCATGTACCTGCACCCTCGGCCCGTCTCTCCTGCACTTACCTTGAATCTTTGCCTGAAAGGGTGGGGAAAATCTGCGAAGAAATTACCCTTTCCGTAACTCTCACAAACGTGCATACTTCTGTAAGATGACCATTAATTTTCCTGCTGTCAATGGAATAAATTCCAATTCAACAGTTCCTTCTACCTCTTGTCCTCAGTTCCCGAGCTCTTGCTTTCAAATTATCGCTGCACACTTTGAAGCTTATTGACATTGTAGACCTGTAGGTAGGTGGCTGGAACAGCCCACGATATTCTATCTATGGCCTCGCCAATGTGTTGTACAGCTTCAAAATAACGTCCCAACTCCTGTACCGAGTGAACTGACTGTGAAGGTCGAAGAGATTAGAGCTCAATACAAGCCGATCTGCCGTGACGTTGCTTTCCTGGAATTATCGATCTATATTCGCAGGTCTCATTCTGCACACTAAATTCCACCTATTCAATGTGCTTCTTAACCTGTTGTATCCATCCTCACAATGCAGACGAACTGATATTTGTCTCTATTGAATTTCATCTGCCATTTTCAACTCATTTTCCAGCCAGTCAACATCAAACCACAGCTTGGATAGAGTTCCTGGCTGTAACAACGACCCCAACCTAGGATTCGTCCGATTTTTTTTTCTGATTCAGTTTTCTACATCGACATCTAAGTTATTAAAATACATGATAAATAATAACCGACCTAACATCAATCCCTGCAGTATACTTGTCACAGTCAAAACTTCAACCATCCACTCTCTGCTAATCCAGAAAAGAACGTTTATTACTCTTTTCACAATCCGCTGATAAAGTCCTATGAGCCTTAAATTTTTATTATGAGATGTCCCTGGAATATTGCTCTCGATCTCATTAATATGCTTAGAAGAACATACGTACAGTGTATTTTATTGTGAAACATGTCATCAGCTATTACTGTGACGTTCGTCATTCAAAGGACTGGAAATGAGCAGCACAAGCGTAAAACATATGACCCTATCTTTCCCTTCAATAACGCATAGTCCATTCACATACCGAGCTAATGTCCCGACCCCAACGTTGGAATCGAATGTGCTCCGCCGATGTGACAAAATAAATCTGTTGGCAGATGATTGTGCGTGTTCATTGTTCAGGATGATTGTTTACGTTAGAAACCACACTGATTATAAAATGTCCCATTTGAACAGCTGAAGCCAGGTGTCTTGGAAATTAAATTAGCAACGTTCGAATTATCTTTTGTTTAAAAGTTAATAACTTGTAACATCCCTTGGGGATACGAATTCATGACTCGATGACAGAGTGAGAAAAACAATTTAATGTAATTGTCTGTGTTGCTGTTTGTTCCTAATGCGACTAATGTGATAACCACACTAATTGCCTCAGTGGAATTACTCTGAATTGCATTTGTTCCGCTGCACTGCTCGGAATTTTACTCAACACAAATGTTGCCCTCGTCTGAAATGTGTTTACAGAATTGAGGATTCAAGCATCTGATCGTCTTTATATTCAGTTTCCATATTTTTTTTTCGGTGTGATCTTTTTATTTTCTTTTGTCAATTAGGTCGGTGCCGATATTGCGGTAGTCTGTTTGACCTTGCTCAACTTTCTTAAGAGACAGTGGTTGCTTTTCCAGATCGGCAGCTTTTTCAAATGACCGGCCAGTCGTATATCGCAGGTCTATTGTTCCATAATTCACTAAATTATAACTTATGCTTTAAACCTCATTAATTTCACAGAAAATGATCTCTTCAGCAGTTTCACCACTAATAATGGAAATAGCGTTGCTCATGGTAATGTTTACTGGAGCTATCGACCGCTGACCGGTAGCTGAGTCGTGGAAATCAGATACCTCGCTCTATACTCATGGCAAGTCGCCAGTCCATTATGGTCCTCCAGCCGGAGTGCACCCATGGAGCCGGCAATCATTCAATTTCTGCTTTTCGCTTCCATATAACATACCCTACATAGCATTGAAAGAATTCTGGACATTCAGACAGTTGCAGGTAATGATGATTCTATTTTTTTTTCGGATTTCGTTTAGTTAATTTGACGGCGATTGTGATCCTACGTCGGGTAAAATGCGGACTCTCCAAATGCATCACCCGTTACCTGGTTGGAATGGCAACAGCGGATCTGATGGTGATTATAGTTTTCGTTTTAGTGCATCAGATCAACAATATCTACATTTATTCCAGATCCCTGCTCATCACTCCTGTATGCGCAGTGACACTTGTATTACTTCTTGTAACGGGGGACTGTTCTGTTTGGTTTACGGTCAGCTTTACCTTTGATCGTTTCATCGCAATATGTTGTCGAAAGCTTGGGGAACGATACTGCACTGAGAGAACAGCAACGGTGATTATGGTGACCGTGGTTATAGTGAGCTGCGGGAGAAGTGTCCCGTTTTACTTTACCATTGAACCTTACGTCATCATTGACAACATACCGTGGCGTTGCGTCCTCACACTTGAATACGCTACTTCACCCGTATGGAAAGGACACGAATTGCTGGACAGCATGTTAACACCGTTGTTACCAATCGGTTTAATTTTAGTGTTCAATGGGTTAACAGTAAGACATATCATTGCAGCAAATAGAGTGCGCAAAGGGCTTCGGAACAGCAGTGATAATCAGAAGGATACCGAGGTTGAGAACCACAGTGTCTATACACTGACACAGAGGAAATTTAGAAATGAATTGAAGAATGGAATGAAGTATGCGTTTACATTAAATGGCCATCTGTGGAGATAACATCCATGTCTAATTGAAATTCAGCGGAATTTTCCAATAAAACACTTTCAAAATGAGTAGGTTTGGCAAGTATGTCATAAATTCAAACATTCATTTATCTGGTCATCCTGAAATGAACAAATTCCAAACTATCGCCAGACTTGAAAATCATCCGGGAAAACGTAACGCAGCATAAAAGGCAGACCCAAAAGCACCGGGACAGCTTCAGCCACCGTGCCATAAAACTGATTAACTCACGCTGATTTGAGTGTTTTGCTATCTACATTGACAGTTTAAATTATTATAAATTACTAGGATTGCACATTGTATATTTTGACGGACAAGGAACCTAAAGATTTTTATTCCTCATGTCTGCAGAGGAAATAAGGTCAATTCAATCTCAAGGGGAGGAATGACTTTCGGACATCTTGGGTTCGGATCTTTCAAAATGTTCTTAGTCGGGTAAAAGAGAGTAAAGGAAACGCCTTTTAAACACAGGGACGGTGTGATTGTATCACAGCTGCGGAAAGCGGGGGCAATGTGGTGGGATTGTATGTTAATGGACTGTGAGTAGAACTCAGAAGTAGGGAGGGAACAAACACTCGTTTGAGAGTATTCTGTACAGAGCTCCCATCACCAAAACGAAAACAACACACACAGACAGTGACAGATCGGGAGATAGATTTTGGACCGGTGCCATTTAACACGGCTGTCGTCAAAGGCAACTGAAACTTCACTAATGTCCATCCTAGATCTAGTGCTGGAAAGTGAAACAGATCTCTCCGCAGGTCATTTCAGAACGATAGAGCACAGCTATTCGACATTTACTAATACCTTACGCTGGGAAAGGAGGAGACAGTGAGGAATGTATTTAATTGATGCTATTACGTACGAACTTGGAGGCCGAATTTATTAACGTGATGTGTACCTTCAAATGCACAGCTGAAGTATTGAGGATGTAAATGGAACATTAGATTGGGGTTCAATATAGCCTTGTTTCATTGAGGCGGGGAACGGATGGCCCCTAAAGTAACCATGGTTGAGAAGAGATAAGGAACACCTTTTCAAGAAGAAGGAATAAATAAACTTAAAGTTTGGGAAGAAAGGATCAGGCAGGGCTATGGATGACCCAATATAGTCAGGAGGAATTTAGCAATGGACCGAGAAGTGTTAGAAGGGGGCATGAGAAGGCCTCGGAGAGCCGCATTAAGGCTGGTATAAAATAGGAGGATGACTAAATAGAGAGTGGGAGAGATCAGCGATAAAAGAGGAAGCATGTCTCTGGAGTGCAAGGAGGGAGTGCAGGTCCTTACTGATACTTTGCTTCGATATTCACCAGTCAGTGCCACATTAATGTGGATGCAGGGAGAAAGGACAGATGTGCTGGGACATGCAGACGCTTAGAATTACGAGCTGGAACCTGTGAAAACATGAAAGTATATCTTTCCCAGGTGCTACAAGGTATGTAATCCAGGTAATTAGAGGGAGCGAGCGAAGATATGCTGCGCTTTAGGACGTGACATCTGTGTCATCACTGGCCACAGAGAATGGCAAATGTTATTCCTCTTATCCAGAAATATTATGGAGTCCTGAGAGTTACAGGCCAGTGAGTCGCCGGTCAGTGGTGGGCAAGCTATACAAAACGTTTCTTAGGGATAGTGTTTATGAGCCTCTGGAGAAAGGTATCCTGGTTGGGGTTATTCAGTACGGTTTTGTAAGGTAAGGTCGTTCCTTATGAGCCAGAATAATTTCATGAGCAAGTGCAAAATAGACAGATGACGTCAGAACAGTCGAACTGAGGTATATTAATTGTTAAGTTGCTTGACTGGGTTCCCCATGCTGCACGCATTCAGATCGTCAGATGGCCTGGGATCTAATGAAACCCGTCTGCTCAGAATCAGAACTGGCTAGCAAGGGAAGGCCGATGAGGCAGTGGATGCAGATGTTCCGCAAGGAAGGCATATATCTTTAGTATACTCTACAACTATAGCTAGAATGTATTATTACGGCGTTCTTAGACTGACTGTAAATTGACCATCCTGCAGAACTTGTATAATTTACTGAGTTAAGGCTGATGATGAAAGCAAAATGCTGAATCCGAAGTGAAACTGCACGCTATCTAAACTGAAATTCCATGTACTTATTACAGGGCAGATGCTACGATTACATCAGAACAATCTTTTCCAATGGAACAGTACTACTCAAAACCAGCGTTTCAAAGTTTTCTGCAGCATCCTTTGGCGCTTCCTAAATGAACAAGCCTCCCAGAATGCGAATTTCAAATTCCCAATTCAAATACACACGATTTTGTTTGAATGTTAATTTACCTTTGAACAGCGTGTTTATCGTACCCGAATAAATACATTCATATATCGATCAATTTAACCTTGCTTTCACATGGCCAGTGTGAAATTCGGAGAGTAAAATCCTTATTGAGTATTCTAAAGAACACAGGGAATCCAGATGTGGGTGATTGCAGCCTCCATACACCAAGACTTCGGTAAAGGAAGCAGTCTCTGATATTCACATGTTCCTGCAAATTTATTTCAACCAATTAAAGCAGACCTTTGCAATGAGTGAGATCCTATTGTGAAAGAAAGGATTAATTCAAACATCTTTGCAATACAGTCCTAAAAATCACACAACTAACTTCGGTTCATTCACGTACGGACTATCAGTGTTTCTCTTTCAACTGAACTCGCAAATGTCCAGTCCTTGTGAAATATTTAACATTCTCAATCCGTTCAAACTTCAGTCTATCGCAGAGCATACTTTTTAGCGTTGAACAGCGAACAAATAATCTATCATTAGTATCATACACCATTTAAGAAATTCTTTCAAGTCTAAGGCAAAGGGCGCTAGTAGTTATGTGTCTTGCGCAAGTTAATATTCAACATAATAAAAGCATGATGTCACCACGTGACCACACCTCCAACGATTTAAGTCTGCTCTCATCCCCAATCACTGATCAAACATAGGATTGAGAGTACGTTATCGATTTGTTGCACAGTATCAGGCTTAAAATGGCCATTACCACCGTTGAAGTAACAGATTTGGACTATACTGGATCTTTGTCACACGCACCTTCAATCGGTAACTCTATTCTTTAACGCCTTAATGATGGAGTGAAGGTATAGTCATTTAGTGTGATACCTCCCTTATAATCAGAGGGCGGAGCTGAGGATGATGGAGCCTAACGGAATCTGTTTTGCTTGCATCTTCAGAAGGAGCTCAATTTCTATCCATATTATCTGTTTTACTTTCTTTTCAAGATGCTTTCGAAGACCCTTGCCTGGAGTTATACGCGATAGAAACACATAAAACTATAAAACGGATAGATACGATAGGGAGAGGAAAGTTGTTTCCAGTGATAGATCAGACTAGAACTTGGGGATATAGCCTCACGATGTAGATTTTGGACGGAGATGAGGAGGAACTGCTTTTCCCAGAGTGTGGTGAATCTGCGGAACTCTCTGCCCAATGTAGCAATGCTGACTACCCCAGTAAATATCGGAAAGAATAAGTTGCATAGATTTTTGCATTGTAGGGTAATTAAGGATTATGGCGAAAAGACAGGTACTTGGAGACGATTACTTGGTGATATCGGGTAATAGCTTTTCCCATTATTGACTATTCATGGAGAGTCAGGGATTCTAGTAGGGCGCATACATGTAGATAGTCTATGAATCTACATTGAGACAATCAAAGTTATTTGTCGGTAAACACAGATTATCTGTACCTCACTGATCATTATTACAAGTTGTGATTCAGAATTTGCGTCCCTTGGTGGGCTCGAGGATAAATCTCTTTGTTCAGTGGGGACCTCGAGTCGGACCACGTGGGTGAGGTACAGAACATTCTAGGGCTGGGAGGTTAGCTGTTTCTTACTCAGCATGATGAATTCGGGAAACTCTGCAAGTCCAAAGGACTTGGATTTGTGTAATTGGAGTTGATACCTTCAGAAATACGTGCTGGTAAAATGGCCGCAATGTGAGTAGATAGTCGGTGAAGTAAAAAAAAAAAATACTAAGGACGCTACTATCGATCTACGGCCAGAGAGGGGGCAGCAGGGGGAGAAAATCAAATCAGAGCATACATACACCCCTTCGGATTACAGCAGTTTAAGGATTTGCTAAATGTATCAGAACATGTGTGCTCAGTGTCGATCCCTGAGGGCTTTTCCAATCAACCAGTCATCAAAGAGCAATACATGGCCCAGATGACTCCCAGGAAAGGTAATTAACTACAATGTGTTTGCATCCAAATATACACTCAGCTTTATGAGATATACAACAATGTGATGGAGGAATACTTAACGGTTTGAAGAACACAATAATAATTGTTAAGGATCTTGACAAAGGGGACACGGTGGAAGCACTAATCAAATGTTACCAGAGAGGAGAACATCACACTGCATTTGCATCCAGTTTACGGAGTGTGTTCCAAGGTGAGTATGAAGCAGCATTAGAGCTGGAACATTTAAGAACCGAAATCTCAAATAGCTTGTGAGGACAGTTGCGTCTCACAGTACCGATGAATCTAAAACGGTACTGAAACCCACACATATTCAGGCATGGGTACTGAGGAACATGAGTAGAGCGTGGGAAAAGGAGATACAAAGACCAATAGAACTCTCTAATGGGAAGCTAATGCCTGTCTGGAGAAATGAGGGAAGGGGAACTCCCTGGCACATTATCAAAGGGAAAGTAAGGGCAGAGGAAATGGAACAGGGAGAACTGAAGATGGAGTAATTACGTGCTGCAACTGAGGTTGGGACGGCGTGGCACATTAAGAAAGAATGGCCAAACCTGAACGTGAAAGAGCAGAGAAAAGCGGTTTGCCCTTGAAAGGGCCAGCAAGGCCGAGACTACAAAATAATATGGTGGACACACTACCATCCAGGGAATTGCACGCTGAACTTCAATGACGGTATCAGACCTCACCAACATGAGTGCCTGACAAAAAGTAGGATGAAACCGGAAGACCTCTAGTTCGTGGAAGGAATTCAGGCTACCCTATTACCTTGTTATGGACACTGCAAGTTCTGGAAAACACCGTCAACAACATTAATGTAAAAAAAAAACAGACAAACAAAGGGATTGGAAGATACAATGTGAAATTATCCTACGTGGATTCACAGCACATGAACAAGTGGGACATATGAGTGAGTGTACCATTGAAAGTTAGAATAGGAGACATAATGTTGAAGCATTCAGCAGTGTTGGTGAAGTAACCCAGGTAGCAGGAGCATACAGTGGGGAGTGATTATATGCCGAAAGCCTCATTTGCTTTGAACCAGTTAATTGTATGATTTGGAAGATGCAACTAACATGAATATATACACAACATATAGATCGCAGTAGGAGAATATGAGGATAGAATATGCACAAAGGGTGAAATGTGGATCAAACCGGAGGAACTGACCAATGATCAGGAGGTGCAGCGAATTAGTGCACAGGACTCAGACATAGTTCTAAGGCACAAACACGACTGCGGAAAGATGGCTCGCAGTTTGTGCATTCAGTGTCCAGACCCCAAATCACAGAAGGAATATGGGCTTCCCAAAAAAAAAAAAAGAACAGAGGAAGATGTAGGTAAGGTAATGCAGAGTTTGCTACAACAAGGAGTACTGAGGCCAGTAGCCGCCACATTCACCCGTATGGCCAGTGAAGAAACCAGCTCGTAGCTGGAGGTTCACAATAGACTCTCGATAGCTGAATAAAGCAACTCCGTTAACAGCCCCAAATGGTGCAACTAACCCGAATGCAGTGGTCAAAAAGAATGAAAGAAGGCAATGTTTGCCAGTTTCACACATAAACATGGATTTTGGTCTATCTCATTGGATGGAGAGTATCAATACAAGTTTGCATTTGTCTTTCAGGAACAGCAGTCTGCAACAGGGGTTCCAGAATGCCCCGTCTATATTTCACCAGCCCTTAGGGGAAGATTTAAAACGGTTTTCAAAACTCGAGAGCTTGGTACAATATGTAGATTATCTACCCCTGGATTCTGAAAACAAGCGGGAACATTCTGAGTTATTGACAAAACTGGTGCAATTATTACTTGCATTGGGACTAAAGGTAAACCGTAAAAAAAGACAGGTGATGAAACAAGTGCTTAGTTATTTGGGAATGATCTTGACATTAGGAAAAAAGAGATATTGAGAAGCGAAGAGTGATATCGTTTATGAAACTGCCTGTTCCCCGAGAACTGAAAGGGCTGTGGTACCTTCTGGGGCTGGCAGGCTGCTGTAGGGACACATTGATGGATTTTCCAGTAAGGCAGCTTACATAATGGAATGAACCATTCTCTTGGAAGAGGCAACAACAGATACAACAACAATGTGTTACAGGAGACGTATGGGAAGTTAAGACCAGTAGTGTCTGCATCACGCATGCTCTCGGCAGTTGAACGGGGGATATTGTTAATGACAAACATTTGTTAGCGGATCTCTTGGCGGTGCAACATTTAGCCTATATCATGGGATTTATTCCACTTACAGTACTGACAGAACACACGCCCTTACAATTACCGTTAGATGGAAGGATGCAAAATGGTTGAGTAAGCCAAAGCAGAATCATTAGATGGGCATTGCTTTTGCAAGGAAGATATATTAGTGCAAAGGATATAAACACAACGCTAATCTTAGCCGATAACCTGCTGCAACAAGGAAGTGAAAATGAATCTCAAGATACGATAACAAATTGTCTCAAGGATCTGTTTGTATCAAAAACAACAAAAATAGGGTGGAAGATCAGATAAAGTAATGACTGTGAACAAAAGCACAAATGTTTTGTATATGGTTCCTCATAGGATGGTGAGAGGAGAACTGGCTGAGGCATATATGTATAGGATGAACATGACCAGGAAATGGATAGCATAGCTTCAAAGTTACAGGAACCCATGAGTGAATAGGCAGCAGAATTGGCAGCTGCAGAGTACCTGGTTAGAGAGCCAGAAAGTTTTTTCGCCAGAGTCAAACATACAATTTGATCGTATGTAGTTTGCAACAGCCTTACAGAACACTTGCCTTTGTGGGCAGCCAGAGGGTTGTTTCAACTGCTCAGAATCCCGTTTGGTGACCCATTGGTACCATAATACATGGGTCACCAGGGATGCAAACCCACCCCAGAAAAGATCAAGGAAGTGGACTGGTGGCCTTAAGAAGAAGGATGATGTGGATATTTTGTGAAAAATTGCTTGACTTGTGAACAATATAATCCTCAAAGAATAGTAAGGAAAAGTTCCCTTCGACAGACGAGACCGGTAGAAGGGCCCTGCACTCCGTTACAGATAGATTAAATTATTCCCTTACCGTTCGCCCCAGTATGGTACAGACATACCCTGGTAAGAATAGATAGCTTCATAAAGTGGGTGAATGGACATTCACTTGTTGGGTCTAGCCCGGTGTGTCCAAACGGATTAAAGCTCACAAGCATTCTCAGGTAAAACAGACACTGCAAAGGCCACTGCAAAAATCTTTTCGGAAAGGATATTCACTTGCTGGGGACTTTCCCGGATATCGAAACGGATTAAGGCAAACCCAGATAATGAAAGATGTCAGGGCCCTTTTAGCGATCAAAGAGAGATTTCATAAACTCCGTAGACCACAATCAGAGGAAGTGTGGAAAGGATGAATCGAACGCAGAAAAACTATGATTGCAAAAATGGTGCAACAACATGGAACAGCGTTATGCTTTGATAATAACATGGAATACATTCGCATTTTCAACAGGTTACTGCTCTTATAAATTCATCACTGGAAGGGCCATGAAAGGTTCAGAGGAGCTGTTTGGATGAAATTTGTTAGAAGGCGAAATTAATGGGATTGTGTCAGAAATGCGGTACAACAATTGTACAGTCCATGAAAGTGGCAGTTATGTGGCATCGCACCAAAAGGGGAAGAAGAAACAACAGAGTGAAGCGTACTTGGACTCAAGAGGTCAGTCTGGTTCCTGATTTTTTTTAGGACAAAGAGTGATGATTAAAATACACTAACCTTCATTATTAAATCGAAGCTCTTGCAGGGCCGTTTGAAATTATAGGCCAACCAAGTCCATCAGTACACAAAGTACTGACTTGCGCAGATAAAATTTGGGTGGTACAATATCAACCAGCTGAAATTGGTGTAGGAGCAACAGGAGTGTTCTCCCCATCGGTACCGGATGTACATGACGGCCCTGACTTGGGAGGCGAGAGAATGGAACAACTGTTCCAAGAAGATTGGGACAGGTCCTATCAATGGGGTGATTGTCAGTTCCTTCATCCTGCCAAAAAGGGCAGATTTGTCCAAAAATCAAAGAGAAAGGAAAATATCCGACTGCTTGCCCGCCTCCCCTTTTCCGAAACAACATTGGGTGAGGAAAAATGGACGCCCTAAGTCCAAAGACAGCTGAGAGTCCGGATTGGACGGCCGAAAAAAAGAAAAAGAAAATATGGACTTAACATAATTTAAGATTATTACTGGAAATAAGAGCAGGTATCCCCTTGTGTTATAGGATTCACTGAACATAAACAGAATATAGTATTTTGTTGCGATGACATTAACCGAGACTGAGCCAGAGTAAGCTTGCTCCAGAGCCAGTACGGTGGACAAATGTGCTAACAGTGATATCATTGCTTGGAAAACACTCAGTGAACAACATAGAAAAGGTATCCTCTCAACGGACACGGGTGATACGATCTGACAAAGGAGAAATAGAAGACTGGAATTCATATTATACACAGTAATGAAGGATAACTTCCAGATCCAATGCACTGATACAGATGAATATCTGTGGGAATATTCTGCTACTTAGTAGCCACCAATCCCTCACTTGACTGCAGACTAGACATGTGTAGGAGGCAAGGGAGATAATCCATCACTGGACGGAACACACTACTCTAATTAACACACATGCGCTGGTGAGGCAAATGAAATATTCAGCTACCCAGGTTTTTGGAGTAAGTTTTGGAATTGGGGGACAAATGTTCAAATATATTCGTGGATAAGAATAGTAACACATGCTGCTGTAATACTAATTTAATGTGTCCTTATAATTGATTGCTCAATGTATATCAACCGCGAAGGTGGAAGGCAGAACTAATGGGGAAAAAAAAATCGATGGTAATTTGTTCATGAAATAGCAGAGAATGCGGTCAGTATAAATTGGACGAATTTAGTTAGTTAACATTAATATTTTATATAGCATGTAATAGTTCAATGGGGTTCCATAGGAGTCCTCTGGGCAGCCAACTAAGTGAGTCGAAAATAATGATTCCAAGATAAATATTTTTGGATGAAGAGGAGGCAGAAGTTGGCCAGAAGAAACTACAGTCTAATCAAGGACGGGGAAGACAACAGGTTATCTTTGTTTTCCACCGATTTGGTGGTCTCTGTGCTGATTCTTGCTCTGGAATCACGTAAATATAACGTTCTCGGATAAATAGCTTTTCACTATGTAAACTGCCAGACCTACAAAGAGAGCAACCTGTAATCTCGTTAGCACTAGGAAATCTGCAGATGCTGTAATTTCAATCAACACGCATAAAAACTGCTGGTGAACGCAGCAGGTCAGGCAGCATCTCTAGGAAGAGGTGCAGTCGACGTTTCGGGCCGAGACCCTTCATCAGGACTAACTGAAAGAAGAAATAGTAAGAGATTTGAAAGTGGGAGGGGTAGGGGGAGATCCAAAATGATAGGAGAAGACAGGAGGGGGAGGGATGGAGCCAAGAGCTGGACAGGTGATTGGCAAAAGGGATATGAAAGGATCATGGGACAGGAGGCCTAGGGAGAAGAAAAAGGGCGGGTGAGGGGAGCCCAGAGGATGGGCAAGGGGTATAGTCAGATGGACAGAAGGGGAAATCGGAGAGAGATCAAAATAATGAGTGCATATAAATGAATAACGGATAGGGTACGAGGGGGATGTGGGGCATTAGCGGAAGTTTGAGAAATAAATGCCCATGCCATCAGGTTGGAGGCTACCCAGATGGAATATAAGGTGTTGTTCCTCCAACCTGAGTATGTCTTCATCTTTACAGTAGAGGAGGCCGTGGATAGATATATCAGAATGGACGTGAAATTAAAATGTGTGGCCACTGGGATATCCTGCTTTCTCTGGCGTTCTTTGGATTCCAGACCTAACCAGTTCCCCTCTACCACCACTTTGCTCCGTCTAGCGGAATTAGTCCTTACTCTTAATAATTTCTCCTTTGGCTCCTCCCACTTCCTCCAAACTAAAGGTGTAGCCATGGTCACCCCTATGGGTCCGAGCTATGCCTGCCTTTTTGTTGGCTTTGTGGAACAATCTATGCTCCAAACCTATTCTGGTATCTGTCCCCCACTTTTCCTTCACTACATCGGCTTCCTGCACGCATGCTGAGCTGGTTGACTTCATTAACTTTGCCTCCAACTTTCACCCTGCCCTCAAGTTTATCTAGTCCATTTCCGACACCTCCCTCCTCTTTCTAGATCTTTTTGTCTCTATCTCTGGAGACAGCTTATCTACTGATGTCTACTATACCCTACTGACTCTCACAGCTATCTGGACTTTTCCTCTTCTCACCCTCTCTCTTGGAAAAATGCTATCCCCTTCTCGCAATTCCTCCTTCTCCGCCGCATCTGCTCTCATGATGAGGCTTTTCATTCCAGGACGAAGGAGATGTCCTCTTTTTTAAAAGAAAGGGGATTCCCTTCCTCCACCATCAACTGTGCTCTCAAACGCATCTCCGCCATTTCACGCACATCTGCTCTTACTCCATCCTCCCGCCACCCCACTAGGAATGGGGTTCCCCTTGTCCTCACCTACCACCCCACCAGCCTCCGGGTCTAACATATAATTCTCCGTAATTCCCACCACCTCCAACGGGATTCCAGCACCAAGCACATTTTTCCCTCCCCACCCCCCTCCTTTCAAATCCCTTACTAGCTCTTCTTTCAGTTAGTCCTGACGAAGGGTCGCGGCCCGAAAAGTTGACTGTATCTCTTCCTGGAGATGCTGCCTGGCCTGCTGCGTTCACCAGCAATTTTTATGTGTAATCTCGTTAGACTCCGTTCGGTGTCCTCTTTTAACTGGTCTGGACCTGTCAGAGTAAAAACAAACACATGGAAGCAAGGCAGGGGTAGGCAGGGCCATGAAATAGTGTTGGTTGTATCCCCGTACAATGACTTCTGAGAAGGTGACCCAGATAGCTCAGGTGACGGGGAGCCAATGGGATGTTGATCCAATAATCCAAATGATGAGAAACACTATAAGAATCAGTATTTCCAAATACATCGGGACGATAACACTTCAGCAAGTAGAGACTAACCATCGCGTATAAGGAGGAGCCCACGAACGGTCTCGATCCGAAACGTCGACTATACCTCTTCCTAGAGATGCTGCCTGGCCTGCAGCTTTCACCAGCAATTTTTATGTATGTTGCTTGAAATTCCAGCATCTGCAGATTTCCTCGTGCCTACATTTATTCCGTGCCTCCGCTTTTAACCTGCTGTTTAGTTTTCAGTCCATAAAAGTACATTAACAGGAATCACATGTGCTTATCAGAAAAAAAATACATTCCACCGCACTACATTGTTCAGTTCCCAATTCTCCATCTGTTTGTCCTTTTCTGAACACATGCTGACTCTGCCAACGCTATTGTTGCTGTTCTTCCAACCCCGTGGGTGCGGATGTGGAGTCTGGGTCTGTGTGTCCCTGCCTATAGGACCATGTGTACAGAATACAATGGAAAGATTGACGGTCTGTTGGTCAGTTTAACAGTTGTACTGGAAACATGCATCTGAATCTTGGGCTTATTGTGGGACTAAATGTCTCTACTGTCTGAGACTGTGGAACTGATGAGCTCCCGGTCAACCGGTGCCCTGCAACACACTTTATGTGTGAGAGAGGTGCGGCTGCTCCATACCTTGTCCTTGGACAGGAGGGGATATCCGATCTCTCATCGGTGCGTGTACGTACCACAATAGGCACAGAACAGTTTGGAATTCAAGAGCAGAAGGAAATGTGATTGAAATGTGTGCTTAAACTCATCCTCTGTCTGCACATACTTAGATTGGTTACAAAATTGAGAGGACACTGAATGGGGAAATGGGATAGAGATAGTCGTGGAGTGATAGCCTATTATGAAATAGGCTCTTCTGCCCATCCAGATCATCGCGCTGTGATCTTCCGCCTCGTCCCATTTATCTGCACCCTCTGTCCGTCTTTCATCCTCGTACGTACACAACCTTCACTGAAACGATATGATTGAATCCGCAACTACCACCTACGCTCACAGTTCCTTCCACACTCGCTCGACCCTCTCAGTGAATAGGATTTACCACATACCCCTCTTGCATATTTCACCTTTCACCCCAAACCTATTAGCTCTAGTTGTAGATTCACTGAGAGGATGGGGAAAACCTCCGGGCATTCACCCTGTCTGTAAGTCTCACAATTTTATATACTTCTGTAAGATCTCCATTCATTTTCTTGCTCTCAATGGAAGAAATTCTTAACCTGTTCAACTTGCCCGTCTAAATCTTGTCCTCAGTCCCCGAACTGTTCCTTTCAAGTTATCGCTGCACACTTTGAAGCTTATCGACATTTCAAGCTGTAGGTAGGGGATCAGAACAAACGTCGATATTCTGTCTACAGCCTCACCAATGTGTTGTACAGCTTCTCTATAAAGTCCCAACTCCTGCACTCAGCGAACCGATAGTGAAGGCCACTGTGATTAGAGCTCAATAGGAGCCGATTTGCCAGTGATGCCGCTTTCCTGTTCCCGGATCTCTTTTTAACTGCTCCACACTAAGTTCCACATATTCAATATCTGCTTCTTAACCTGTTATATCTTTCCGCACAACGAGGACCACCTCGCACTTGTCTGTATTAAATTCCATCTGCCATTTTTTCGCCCATTTCCCTGCCAGCGAACATCACGCTACAAGCTTGTACAGAATTATTGGCTGTAACAACGCCACCAACCTAGGATTCGCTCACAATTCTTCAGATTCAGTTTTCTACATCGACATCTGAATCATTAAAATACATGATAAACAACAACGGACTGAACACCAATCCTGCAGTGCACTTGTCACAGTCAAAAAAAAATCAACCATCCATTCTCTGCTTATCCAGAAAGGAACGGTCATCAATCCGTCCACAAACCGTAGCTAAAGTCGTGTGGATGTGTAACCTTTTATTATCAAAGGTCCGTGGAATATCGTTGTCAATCTTTTCCATATGCTTAGAAGAAAACACGTACAGCGTGTTTACTGTCGTGCATGACATCAGCTGTTATTTGTGACATTCGTCATTCAGATGACTGGAAAAGACGAGAACAAGCCAAGGGAATAAATGACCCTATCTCCCCGTTCAGTAAGGTGTACTCCATTTTACCTGCCGAGTTAAGGTCCCGCCCCCAATTTCACAGGCGGATGTGCTCGGCTGAATGTGATAAAATGTATCGATTTGAAGTTGATTGTCGATGTTGATTGTTCATGTTGGTAGCTTATGTTAGTAATAAGACTGATCTGGAAATGTTCCATTTCAGCAGCTGAAGCCAGGCGTCTTGGAAATGAAATTTGCAACGTTTATATTATATTCAGTTCTAACTTGAAACATCCTTTGAGGAGAAAAATTCATGGCACAGTGACAGTGTGGGAGGGAAAAAACTACAACAACAACAACAACAACAACAACAACAACACTTCAATGCCAGTGTTTGCGTGGCTGGTTTTCCCTGAGGTGACTGGCGTGACAACCACAGTCACTGCCTCAGTGGAATTGCTCTCAATTGCATATAACTCTGTAAAACCGATCAACGCTCCATATAAGCAGTTAGCGTACAACTGAACGCTGCTTCTGACGGAATATGGAATATCCAGCAATTTACTACATCGCGGCCATTTTTTATCCTGCACTTGTAGCGATTGGTGTCCCTGGTAAGGTTCTGGAGCTGGTCACTCTATGTATGGTGCCCTCGTCTTGCTTTTGTTCCGCTGCACTGCTCGGACTTTTACCCAGCACAAGTTCTAACCTAGTCTGTAAAGTTATTTTTTTTTCCAGAATCGATGGTTCATAGCTTCGATCCCATTTTCCTTTTTTTTTGATGTTTTTTTTTCTTGTCAATTACGTTGGTGCCGATATTGACATAGTTTCATAATATCACCTGGCGCGGGTTTCTGAAGAGCTACCGGTCTATGGTTTTCTAGGACTGAGTCTCTATCAATACAGATACTTGGACTTTACAAAAACATCATGACAGGTTTTTCTAATGACCGTCCAGTTTATTTTCCATACGCAGCTTTGTTCTTCTATATGTCAGTTAAAGAGAACTTATGCTTTATATCTTATTAATTCAACTTGGTTCCGACTACATATAATCCCTTCAGATTCCACCTCTCATAATGGGAAGGCTGCTTTTTCCGGAGCGACCGATTGTTCACGTGAGCCGTGGAAATCAGATGCCTCACCCTAAACTGTCGGAAGGTCGCCAACCCATTGCCCCTCCAGTCTATTATAGTCCACCGGCTGGACTGCACACACTAAATTCCTGCTCTCGACTTCCCAAAACATATATACCCTGCATAGCATCGGAAGAATGGTGGGAATTCAAACAGTTACAGCTAATGATATTTCTGCTTCTTCACCCCCGCCCCCCCCCAAATTTCTTGTAGTTAATTTAACGGCGATTGTGATCCTATCTCGGGGAAAATGCGGACTCTCCAAATGCATCACCCGTTACCTGGTTGGAATGGCAACAGTGGATCTGATGGTGGTTATTGTTGTTGCTTTAGTGGAACAGACCAACTATATCTACATGTATTCCAGATCCCTGCTCATCACTCCTGTATGCGCTTTGACATTTATCTTTGTTGTTGCAACGATAGACTGTTCTGTTTGGTTTACGGTCAGCTTTACCTTCGATCGTTTCATCGCAATATGTTGTCGAAAGTTGCAGAAAAGATACTGCACTGAGAGAACAGCAATGGTGGTGATTGTGACCGTGGTTACAGTGATCTGCGGGAAATGTGTCCCGTTATACTTTGTCGTTGAACCTTACTTTATTACTGACAACATACCGTGGAGTTGCACCTTCACGCATGAATACGCTACTTCACCCCTGTGGAGAGGATACGAATTACTGGACAGCATTTTAACACCATTGCTACCGATCGGTTTAATTTTACTGTTCAATGGGTTAACAGTAAGACATATCATTGCCGCAAATAAAGTCCGCAGGGGGCTTCGGAATGGCAGTAATAATCTGAACGATACCGAGGTGGAAAACCGCAGAAAGTCGATGATTCTGTTGTTTGCTATATCAGCTAATTTCATATTATTTTGGCTGCCCTATGTAGCTCGTTCCCTGAAATGGCAACCACAAAACTATTTTTATCAGGACAAATATTTGAATTCCCCGGTATATATACTACAACAATTTGGGTTCATGTTGCAGATGCTCAGTGTGTGCACCAATACTTGTATCTATACACTGACACAGAGGAAATTCAGAAAAGAACTGAAGAATGGAATGAAGTATGTATTTACATTAAATGGCCATCTGTGCAGATAACGCCCACGTCCAATTGCAATTGAGCGGAGTTTTCGAATAAAACATTTTAAAAATGAGCAGGTTTGGCAAAAATTCAAACAATCATGACCCTGGCCACCCTTAAATTGCAAAATCCATGGAAGATTGCACACTTCAAACAGTTAAGTTAGGAAAAATTGCAGTGATGTTACATTGGTTGAATTATTCCGCACTATAGCAGAGATTGAATATCACAAGGGCAGGAATGGCTTCTGGACATTCCCGGGTTTCGATATTTCAAAACGGACAGAATCGGAAAAGAGAGAGTAAAGGGGATGTCATTGAAACACGGGGAGAGCATCATCACAGCAGCTTCTAGGGAAGAAACCGTGGAGAGATTTTCTATTGATAGACTGTGAGTAAAACACAGAAGGTGTTAGGGAACAATCACTAGTTTGGGAGATATCTTTACTGACCACACACTCCAAACCCTATCACCAACCTCCACCCAAAAATACGGCGAAGAATTGTGATGAAGATAGATTTTGGACAAGTGCTATATGAACCTAGTGTTGTCACGGGCAACTGAAACTTCACAAAAATTCATTGGGGCTTCCTCGCATTAAAAGACTGAATTTTGTAGTTGCGTCCAGAAAGGAGTTCTGGCACAATAGGCAAGCAAGCGGACTAGACAGCAGTCCATCCAGGATCTAGTACCAGACAGTGAAGTGTATCAGGTGACAGATCTCTTCGCTGGTCAACTATTGGACATTTACTATAACCTTACACCAGCATAGAAGCAGGCACTATGGATGGCATTTAATTCGTGGTATTAGGTCGGAACTTGGGAGCCCAATTTGGGAAATGGTTTGCCTCATAAAATGCGCAACAGATTATTCTTAATGGAGCACTTGAATTAGTGTTCAGTACAGACTTGATTCATTGAGGCGAGGAACGGAAGATAGTGTACAATAATGCTGGTTGACAAGAGATATGGAAAACCTCGTCAAGAAGAAGAAAGCTAGATACTTAAGGTTCAGGAAGAAAGGAATAGGCAGGGCTATGGAAAGTCATCAGATAGCCAGGAAGGAAATTAACAATGAACTTGAAAGAGGACATGAGAAGGCCTTAGAGAGTCGCATTAAGGTAAGTGAATAACCGGAAGGTGACGAGAGAAAGGGTGGGAGAGATCAGAGAAGAAATACTAAGCATGGGTCTGAAGTGCAAGGAGGCAGTGAAGGACCTTAATGATGCTTTGCTTCAGTATTCTCTAGTGAGCGAGACCTTGATGCATGTGGATAAGTGTAAAAAGACAATTGTCCGATAATAATTATACCCTGGAAACTTGTGAAACATTAGAATAATATATACTTTTGAGCAAGCGGACAAAGATATTGCTACGCTTTTGGACATGTTACTTGCTTCTTCTTTGGCCACAGAAGTAATACCGGAGAATTGAAGGATGGCAAATGATATTTTTTTTTTGTTCAAGAAATGCAATAGGGATAGTACTGAGATTTACAGGCCAGTGAGTTTTCCGTCAGCAATGGGCAAGCTGTTATAGAGGATTATTAAGAAGGGAAATTATGAGTATCTGGAGAAACGTATTCTGGTTGGGTATAGGCCGCATAGTTTTGTGAGTGCAGGTCGTCCCTTACAAGCCTGACTGAGTTCTTTGAAAAGTGAAAAAAAAAATCAGGTGAAGTCAGAGCAGTTGATGTGGGATGTGTTAATTTTGTAAACTGTTTGACCGAGTTATGCATGGTAGGCACATTCAGAAGGTCAGACGGCATTGCATCCAGGGAAATCTGATTGCGTTGACTCAGAATTGGCTTATTAACAGAAGGCAGTTCAGATAGTAGATGGTACGAATTCTGCTTGGAGGACAGGGCCAGTGATGTCCCGTAAGGAAGGTATAAACTTGAAACGACATTTAAGAAATCCTATCGCATCTAAACCAAAGAAACCATGGAAGTTATGTATCGTCCGCACGTTAACATTCAATATAGTCAAATCATGACGTCACCACTACAGCAAACCTCCAATGATTTCCAGCTTTCTCACCTCTAATCTCTGAGGATAGGATTGGGATTAAATGAACGTTATGTTGTATAGTATCAGGGTTAATAATCCCCATTGCCACCGTTGAATTAGTAGATTTGGACACTGCTGGTACCTTTGACAAACACATGCCCAGTCAGGAACTATTGTGTTTACCGCCTCGGTGATAGAGTGAAGGCATGTTCCTTTAGTGAGATACCTACAGTGCACTTTCTTATTCACATGCTGTAACCGCTCATTTTACGAAGTCTCCATGCTTCACTCTGTGTAAGGACAGAGGGATCAAACGCTACCAAAGTCTTTCTAGATTCGTCAGTGCTGCGCGACACTGAAATTTATCACCAAACATACGAGACTCCTGGCTCTAAATTATTTCGATATAATGTCGATTCATTGAGAGTCTTGGACCATCATTCCTGGATCTGATGTAAATGCGTTTGTGTGCTTGCCGCTCATCTACTTGCATTTGGTTTCAACGTCAAGCGGAATCCTCCGTTAATACCCAAAAGTATCTTACTGGATTCTTTAATTAATGTTTTTGGCAAAGTCCAGTGTTAAGGATGTAATTTCGCGGCTTTATAAGGCTCTCTGACGGTGGTGTCTGAAAAGAGGATGCTGTCCAAGTTGAATGCCATCTTGGACAATGGCTCCCATCCACTACATAATGTACTGGGTGGGCACAGGAGTACATTCAGCCAGAGACTCATTCCACCGAGATGCAACACAGAGCGTTATAGGAAGTCATTCCTGCCTGTGGCCATCCAACTTTACAACTCCTCCCTTAGAGGGTCAGACACCCTGAGCCAATAGGCTAGTCCTCCATTTATTTCCTGGCATAATTTACATATGACTATTTAATCATTTATGGTTTTATATTGCTATATTTATACTCTATTCTTGTTTGGGGCAACAATAACAAAAATCAATTTCCCTCGGGATCAATAAAGTATGACTATAACTCTGACTATGACTATGTATGTGTTACGGCCTAATGATATGTTCAGATGGCAATACCGTCTCATCAATTTCCTTTCCCCTGTGGTACCTAGACGGTGTACAGTACAGCTTTCCGGCGATCAGTTACCTGTAACAGCTCCCGATGATCATCCGTGGTCACGGATATCCCAACATCTTAAGCAACATCCCTCATATTCTGAAGCTGAAAAGGTGCTGTGCATGTAACATCGTCGTTTCAGTTTCCTGCCCCTGCTTCCTTGCATTGCGTCTGCTCTCTGTTCTCAAATGTGGAAGTGGGTGGGAGAGGTGCGGCCGACGGTAGTACTGTTTTCTTTCTGTCTTATTCTGGCAGGAGATATTTGGAAGTAGGCTGTCTTCAAACACCATAGCCGTACGGAGGCGCATTACCACTTTCATCATTAAAGTTCCCTCCTATTTCAGATCCAAAATCACATATTATTTCTCTCTGAATGGGCAAGTTGCAGCTTTTCTTTCTCTATCAGATACTCCAGTGTTACTTTTTTTCTTCTGATACTGATTTCGTTATTACATACAGAATGTGTTTAAAGCAGTGCACATGTTCTTCAATCCGTCGACTTCGATACAAACTAACGTGCTTATTATCACTCAATCTTTTCTTTAACACGTTTTCTAAAATTGAGTTACTTCCACCATTTCTACGCTCCTCGTATCCACCATTCTCGTAAATGTGTTGCCTTCTCTTTCAGGTGGACATCGTCTCTTCAAGACGGAGCAGTACATCATGGACGCTTGATTATTTCTTGTGATCTGTCCGGCCCACATTACCATCCTGCCGACATTCTACCCAATCCGCAATTAAGCACCCTTGTGTACTGGTTCTTCCAAATTCCACACGTCACAGCTTCCCATAAGTAATACTCCAAATCTTTATCAGAGCGTTTTTATTTTCCTTCATGCCTCCATGATCAGCATAATTTCCACACTGAGAACAATTCCTCATCACCCACCTCTCCATCAGAATATTGAAAACACAAGTTCTGAGTGTCATGTAATGGATATGGGTGACTTTAAATTCCCAAGTATTGAGAGGGAGAACCCAGTGACTAATGTGAATTCATTAAATTATTGTTCTTTGACCAAGCAGTTAATGCACCTACAAGAGTAGAGTCCTGTGAAGATTTGATATACTGTATCAATCGGACAGAACTTTGAGTACGGAAGTTGTGGAGCCTTCAGAGATAAGTGATTATAACATTGTTAGTTTCGTTTTTTCTTTTCTGGAGGAGGGAGGGTGGGGAGAGTATATCAATAAAAAAAACATTAAATTGAACTTCGGAGAGAAAAAAAATGTGCAGATGCGACTAAGGCTTTGGAAGGCAAACTGGACGTTGAGTCACGTCAGCTGAACAACAATGGGGCAGATTTAAATAGCCAATAACGCAGTGCCGGAGACTTTCATACCCAATGTTGGGAGAAGTACTATAAGCAATAGATCGAAGTTTAAATTACAAAGTAAAGATTATTATCAGACTACATACGTGTCACCACCTACAACCTGAGATTATTTTTATTTCTGTGTATATTCTTAGCAAATCTATAGAATAATACATGAATGAATACGGACATAATAAATTATATCATTAGATTATGAAGATACGCAGTCCTCGTTTATTGTCATTTAGTAATGCATGCATTAAGAAATGACACAATGTTCCTCCAGTGTGATATCACATAAACACAAGACACACCAAGACTAAAAAACTGACGAAAACCACATAATTATAACATATAGTTTCAACAGTGCAAAGCAATACCATAAATTGATAAAGGAAAGACCATGGCCATGGTAAAAAAAAAAGTCTCAAGGTCTCGAAACACCCATCATCTCACGCAGACGGTAGAAGGAAGAAGCCTCTTCCTGCCATGAACCTCTAGCGCCGCAAACTTGCCGATGCAGCACCCTGGAAGCACCCGACCACAGCCGACTCTTGAGCCCGTCCGAAACATTCGAGCCTCCGACACCGAGCACCAAGCACCATCTCTGCCGAACCCTTCGACCCCGAATATTGAAGAAGAGACAGCTATATAAGGAATACGGAAATATTATTAATGGTGTTAACCGTCGGACATATGAAAAACTTGAGAGCTATAGGCAAGAGGGACAGTCGGATTGCCAAAGGTCGGGTTGAGAAGGATATTCCAGATATTATAAGATTGAATCCAAGAGATATTTTCAATGATTCAGTGGTAAAAGAAAATACAAGGAGGATGTTCAGTGTATTAGAATAATAGTGAGCTGTTCAATTATGCAGAGAAGGACATAGCGATACCCTTAACTCGCATTTTAGTAGAGTATTCATCTGGGAAGATGTTAGCAATATGCCAGCAAGCGTAGAGGCTATTTTATGTGATCTACGGATCTTAGAAAGTGAGATCATGTGTCAGCTGTAAAGGCTGAAAGTTAGTAAATGTATGTCAAATGGCATATTTCCATTGCTACTTAAAGAGGTCTATGATGAAATATACAAACCCCTAACATGTATTTTGCGAAATAGATAGACGAGTGGTGAAATTCCCAAGGACCGGAAATAGGTTAACATTGTCCTGGTATTGAGAAGGATGTCTGTATAGACCCTCGTAATGATAGACGAGGAACAGGCATGTTAGCAGAAAGCCTGCATTCGTTTAGAAAGGGGACATCGTGTTTTACTAATATGCTAGTGTCCAATAAAGAGGCAACTAAAATTTATGCTAACACTGGAACGGTTGATCTTTTATCTGGACATCCGGAAGGTATTTTGAAAGATAGCCCACACGGGGTTAATAATCACATTATTAGGTAGGAGGTAGGAATTCAGGGTGACGTGTGAAATGGGTGCAGAACTGCCTCAAAAAAAAAAAAAAAAAAAACAGAAGCCAATGAGTTATGGTGAGTGGATCATTTTCACACCTGGAAGATGTTGAAAGTGGTGTGCTGCAAGGATCGGTTGAGGTTCGGCTGCTGTTTCTAATTTACATTAGTATCCTGGATAAGCACATAGCAAGTAATCTCGTAACGCTTGCCGGTGATACAAAATTAGAGGGATAGGCTGAAAACATTTAGACAGTCAGTTCGATACAGTTAGATCGGAACAAAATCCAGATGGGCAGATAAATGTTAGGAAACCTAATGTAAGTAAATGTCAAGTATTTTATATCGGAAGTCGGAATATTAGATATAAATATACAATGGGCGTCTGGCGTTAAGAAGTATATTGTATGAAAGAGATTTGGGTGACCTGATGGACACATCCCTATCAAAACTTAGACAATGCCCAGAAGCGATTAGGTAATGGAATGTTGGGCTATATAATGCACTCAGTAACGTTCAGGTCCAGAGACGTCCTCCTTAAGCTGTATAATGTGCTTGTGAGGCCACACCTTAAATCTGTGTACAATCATGATCTCCATATTGTGTGAGTAATGTGAAGGCACTGGGGACAGTTCAGACAAGGACGACTAGACTTACACCATGTCTGTAGGCAATGAGCTATGAAGAAAGAGAGGAAGAATTGAATCGTCCTAGACGCAGAATGAGAGGAGACACGATAGAAGTGATGAGAATCATTAACGGTATGAGTAAGGTTGTTGACAGCTGTTGCTTCAAAATTAATCCATCAACAAGGACATATGCCATCAATGGAGACTGGTTAAAGGGCAATTTCAGATCCACATCAGGAACAGTTTCAGGTAGGGTTTATACAAACAAAACAGAGAGCATGATTGCTGTCTGATAAATATGAGGAAATATGCGAGTTCCATTTACAACGTGGATACGAAGGTAGACGTCAAGGCAAAGGGATTGCGAACAGCGTCTGGACAATTTACAAGCCATAGAGATAGAGTGAAAGAGACACTCAAACTGTGAAATGCATGTCAGAGCTTTTGTAGAATATCAGAATTATTAGAAATGTTGGAATTATCCGCAGTGACCAAACAGTTCATTGCGCTTGTTGCTCACAATGTGGAGACCCCTGCTGGAAAAATTAAAGGAATACTGCATCATCGCCTTGACTCCCACTTTCCGAATTTCCACTTGGCTCTGTTGCGCAATCCCCATTCTCATCGCACTCTGAGCTCCGATTGGCCGCAAGGCTCCAGAGGAATTAAATGTGAGACTGAGTAATAGCGCTTTATTTTCTCGGTGCCCGATATACAATATTATTGTGAGGTGTATTCCAGAAAATCATGGTAACACGGTCTGTCCCCTTGTATTCCACCTCGCTCCTCTGACTCTTTCTGTGCATGTATTTCCCTGCCTCTCATCCTCTCTCTCTCTCTCTCTGTAGTTCTCTCTTTCACGCACACGCACACTGCTTCTCTCCATTGTCCTTCTATTTGTATCACCTCCACGAATTTCCTTAGTGGAGGGGTTTACCTTGCGCCCCATCAAAATGGAAAGCAAAAACATTTTCCTCCACAATTTCTGTCCGACATGCAAATCGCGGCAGAATTTTATTGCTATTAATGTTCTTTTACTGTTTTCTCAGTTCAAGCTGATAAACCCTGATAGAGGGAAATACCCAAGCACACTCATTTCTCAATTGCTGGAAGCAAGCTTAAAGCTAAGCAGAACCATAGTGGACTTAGAGAATTGTCCTGGAAAAAAAAAAAGTCTCGGTTCATTCTAATAGCTTTTTTTTTGGTTGTTGGTAGTTACAGTGACTATATACACCAACACTTCAACACATGCCGAAGAAATTTCATAAATATTGGGTATAGTTTATATATATATAGAACTTCTGTTAACTATGACACTTTCAGGCCAGTACTTGTTGCTTTCAGTTTTAACTGCTCCACGCCTCTATTGCCCTGTAACTCATGCCGCAGGCTGTGATTAGGCCTCATCTCCTGTCTGCTCTTTCAAAAATCTCTGTTGCACGCTATCTTTGCTTTATTTCTGTTTTCACCTTCCTCAGCCCAGTCACTCCTGTTCCCATCACCACCCTCCCCCCCACTAGATTAGTTTAACCCCCCCAAACTGCACAATTAAATGACCAGATCGCCGTCGTCGCCCTCTGTCATGTCACCTCCCCCGCTCAATCTTATACAAAAATAGATAACCATTACCAAGGGGGATGGCCGCTGGGTTGCTTTCAACTATCTGAGCTCTTTCGCTCGTTTCCCTTGCTTCGCTGTCCGTCACCCACTTATCTAACTCCTGCAGCCTCGGGTTGACTAAATCCCTGTAGATCCTCTCTATCACCTATTCACTCTCCCAAATAAGCTGTAGGCCATCGAGACGCAGCTCCACATGCCTAACAAGGTCTCTCAGGAGCTGCATCTCGGTGCACCTCGCGCAGATGTGGCCACCTGGGAGATTGATATATTCCCAGGATTTCCGAATCGACACAAAGAGGAAAATGGCATTACGCACAGGTTAAATAAACTTATTCATGATTTTTCTTCACAAATTGCAGTAAAATAATTGAGCATATTCTTCATTCTTTCTCGTGTTGGTGGGAGGTTGTGCGTTCACGATTCTAGAATCGGAGAAATCGAAAAAAGCGATGCAGCAAACTTTAAAGTCGTACATCAGTGAGTATGTTTTTGTTCTAGTGTTAGTTACCCCTCTCTGAACTTGTGACACTTCTCTGCTCCTTTATTACGAAGCGGAGAGCGGTGGGGGGGGGGGGGGAAGAGAGAGAGAGAGAGAGAGAGAGAGAGAGAGAGAGAGAGAGAGAAAGAGAGAGAGCCTGTGCTATGTTGAATTATCCTTTATAACGATTAGTTTTTCTTGTACTGCAGATCAAGATTTTTCCTGGGGCTTTGCTTTTGCTTGGTTGGTAGGTGGAGGGTGCCGGTGCGTTTTGCTCCAATAAATAGTGGAGGGGGACGGTCAATGCTTTGCTACTGCTTGTGCGTGTGGGGGGTGGAGGGCGAGTAGGGGGACGCTTTCTGGTACTAAATTATTTCACTGTTTCTCATCCTTCTGCGTGCCCCTCTGTTTCCCTGGTTGTCTGTTAAACTTTATTGTTTCCCAGGAAACTAAAGTAAAACACACGTCTACCTAGACTCTTCTTAACTCTGACACCAGTTTCTGACTATGATCCACCGTGGCGCCGATGTCAGTTTTTCCTTAGGATCCATTTCACTTCATTGAACCGTTTGTCTTCTTACGTTACATTAAGTATGATCATTCGATACATAGATACATAGATTATGCAAATCGCCAGGAGGACATTATTCACCTTGTTTAGACGTCAGTGTTTTTTTTCTCAATAACAATCGGGATTCCTGATAGAATGGTGCAACTGTAACAGCGGGCATGAAATGGAACCGAACACAATCGAAGACACAACGACCTGGTTAGACTTGCATTTTTCTTTGTCAGTGTCAGAATAATCCTGCAAGAGACATTATCAAAGTATTTGGCTCTTATCCGAATTTAGTGTGGGTAAATGCTTAAATACGGATATTTGCAAAGGACGTGATGTTCGTGTAGAGGTTTCCGATTTGAATAACGATATCAGCGGGGGAATAATGGTCGGGATTTGAATACGTGGCGAAAAAGGGGATAAAATGATTCCCAGTTGCTTTCAGACTGAGTAACATGAAGGTGCCCGATCGAGTGACGAGTAATATGATGGATAGTCTTCTGCTTACAACGTCCAGGTCACGGGAATTCACATTTCGGTAATTCTGGAATCCTCTTTTGCGATTTTCTGGGCACAAATAAATGCCTAAACTTCATCCAATATACAGAAATATTAGAACAAATGCACAGAATGACCAAAGATAACTTTTAGTCACGTGAACGCGGCAAATACTATTAAGCACATAGCAACCAGATCAAATTCAAAGCCCATTAAATATTCCCAATTAATGGCAGAGGTTGAAATAGAAGCAGATAGCGAGTATTCTTCAAGGAAATGGGGATCTGTTTTGCTGCTGCGAGTTTAGTCACAGTTCTTACTGTTGGTAAGTAAATGATTCATCAGCTTTTAGTAATCCGTGTCTTCTGTCTCACTTGCCGAACCCGCGACTTCTTTCATAGCAACATTTTGGATGAATCGTTTATCAACGAGTTCTACCGGACCCATGCGGATTGGCTAAGGCCGTCGGGGACCGGCCATGGAGCGTGGTGGAGCTGGGGTTTCTATCAGGCCTGCTCACGCTGACATATCCTCGTCTCCACACAGTTGATAGGATTCACCTGCCACTCGTTCTGCAGCCTACTTAACCCCAGATCTCATACACCATCCTTGTTTACTCATCGAACCAGTCGGCCTCAACCAGTAGTTCCTGCCTTTCACCCGACCTGCATAAAGTTTACCTTGTTGCAAATGGCGTTTAATTTCACAGTTTAAGTTTATTGTCATTCAGAAATGCATGCAATGAAAAACGATACAACGTTCCTCCAGAATGGTATCACAAGAAACACAGGACAAACCAAGACTAAAACTGACAAAACCATATAATTATAAAAGATAGTTACAACAGTGCAAAGCAATACCATAATCTGATAAAAAGCAGACCACGGGCACGGTAAAAAAAAAAAAGTCTCAAATTCCCGATAGACTCATCATCCCACACAGGCGGCAGAAGGGAGGACCTGTCCCCGCCATGAACCTCCAAGCGCCACTGTCGATGCAGCATCATTGGAAGCACCCGACCGCAGCAGACTCTGAGTCCCTTCGAAAACATCGAGCCTCCGACCATCCCCTCCGATACAGCCTCTCCGAGCACCATCCTGTGCCGAGCGCTCGAACTCGCCCCGGCCGCCAAGCAACAAGCAAAGCCGAGGACTCGGGGTCTTCCCCTGCGGTGATTCAGGACCACACAGTAACAGCGGCAGCGAAAAAGGCATCTGAGAAGTTTCTCCAGATGTTCCTCCGTTCTCTCACGTCCGTTTCCATCAAATCAGGATTGTGCACGGCACCCTACCTGACAAGTAACAGACATCACCACCAGAGTGGTCGCTGCGAGCAGCGTCCCTTCTCCCTAGTGCTGTGGCTTTTGGTGTTATTCTGTTTTATTATTTTGCGATCTGTTATTGAAGTTATCGTTCCCCGCTGAATCCGCTCCGATGCTCTGATTTTGGCTGAGGCCTCCTCGGCATTTGCTGACAGACTGAACGGCAAGCGTGTTAAATAGAGAAGTCATCTCTCCGGTGATATTACAGCCACACTTGAAATGATGTTAGTTATATTTTGTGGCGGCTCGCCAACGCGGCAAGCGAACCTGCTCCGGCAGTCGTGGGCTCGTCCGCAGCCTGCCGCAACCGAGAGGGCTCTGATGCGGGGCAGACCGCGCACCGGAAGCCGACGTCACTTCCGTTCCGCAAAACGCGGAGGTTGCCGGGAGCGGGCACTTACGCGCGCGCTGATTGAAACAGTAAACATTTCAACCAGACCCTGCTCGACTCAGTCTGTTGCTTTCACTCGTTGCGGATCAGCGCGACGACCTTGGTGACCCCGACAGTCCAATGCTATTTGGACCCAGCATGACCGACTCCGCTCTGCAGAACGCAGTTTCCCTTAAACTGCCAACCTTCTGGACCACTCAACCCCTGGTCTGGTTCGAGCAAGCAGAGGCCCAATACCAGGTCAGGCAAATTGCCTCAGACGCCACCAAGTATTACTACGTGGTGGGCGCCCTCGTCCAGGAGACAGCGGACCGCGTTATCGACTTTCTGCATCAGCTCCCGGAAACAGACATGTACGAGGCACTCAAGTCCTTTCTAATCCGCACGTTTGGCCTCTCCCGCCGCGAAAGGGCCGCGCTGTGACTGCATATGGGCGGCCTGGGCCACCGCGTGCCATCAGCCCTGATGAGCAGCAGGTTAGCACTGGCAGACGGCCATAAGCCTTGCTTGCGTTTTGAACAGATCTTCTTGGAGCAATTCTCAGAGGACACCCGCCTCCTGCTAGCAGGTGAAGACTTCAGAGACTCGCGCAGCGTGGCTGTCCGCGCGGACGTGCTTTGGCGCGCCAGACAAAATAGCGGAACCACCATCGAAATTAGTGCTGCGGTACAGCCGAAAGCCCAGTTCTCCCACCCCCAGCAGCGGAACACATCATACCCACACCAAGCGACGGCACCACTTCTGAGTCTTTGTGTTCCCGGGCCCACCACCGCCGACCGCCGTTCTCGTTCGAGGGAAACGCCAGGACCAGCCGCAGCTGATGGCTATGGCGGCTGGTCACCGTGATAGCTTCCTCTACGTTTGGGATAAGCACTCCGGGCGTAGATTCCTGGTGGACACGGGGGCGGAAATCATTTTGTACCTCCCTCGAGCCACGATACCTGAACTAGAAGAACAGAACCGGAACTTACGGCAGCCAACAGCAGCACCATCCGCATCTACGGCACAAGAACCATCCCCTTGCTGTTCGGTTCCAGCGGCTTTATATGGACTTCTTCCGCTCGCATTGCCTGCTCGTGGATTTGAAGGGACGACGATTGGTCGAGGCGAAGCCGTTCCAAACTTTCTCCCTTGGTGAGGCCAGGTTACCGGCCCCGCACCTACTTACTCCGACAACCAGTTCGCCAGAGTGCTATCGGAGTTCCCATCTATCATCAAGCCGCAGTTTTCCTCAACAAACCCCAAGCACGGCGTGAAGCACCACATCCCCACACAGGGACCTCCCCTTCATGCCCGGATCCGCAGACTACCGCCCGACAAGCTCCGCCTCGCAAAAGAGGAATTCAAGAAGATGGAGGAGATGGGGATTGTGCGGCGTTCCGACAGGCCATGGGCTTCCCCGCTCCATATGGTGGCCGAGTCTGCGGGAGGGTGGAGACGGTGCGGCGACGATTGGAGTCTGAACGACGCCACCACGTCCGATCACTATTCGGTAGCGCACATCCAGGACTTTGCGGCCAATCTGCGCGAGGCGCGCATCATTTCGAAGATTCCGGGGGTATCATCAGATCCCAGTTCAGCCGGATTATATACCCAAGACGGCACTCATTACCCCCACTGGCCTGTTCGAGTTCCTCAGTATGCTGTTTGGGCTCAAAAATTCGGCGCAGACTTTCCAGCGCTTGATGGACGCAGTAGGACGAGGTCTGGACGTTTTGTTCATCTACCTGGATGACATACTTATGGCCAGCCGCTCCTGCCAGGAACATCTAGCACATCTACACCCGCTCTGCCGCCGCCTAAGTGACTACGGCCTGGCTATCAACCCCGCCAAGTGCCAGTTTGGCCTACCCGCCATCGACTTCTTCAGACACCGGATCGTCCACCGTGGAGCTGTGCCCCTACAGACAAAAGGTGAAGCCATCCACCAGACCCAGCACTATTAAAGGCCTGCAGGAATTTGTTGGGATGGTTAACTTTTACCACCGTTTCCTGCCCTCAGCGGCCCGGATCATGCGGCCCCTTTTCGGCTTGATGTCCGGAAAGGTCAAAGAGGTCAACTGGACAGAGGAGGAGAAGGCGGCATTTGAACAAGCCAAGAACGCGCTAGCAAACGCCACCCTGCTGGTCCACCCCCGGGTCGACGTCCCCACTGCCCTCACTGTGGATGCCTCCAACTCGGCAGTTGACGGCGTGCTAGAGCAGCTCGAAGGCCAGTGGAAGACGCTCGCTTTTTTCAGCCGGCATCTACGACCGCCGGAACTTAAGTACAGCGCTTTCGATAGGAAGCTGCTGGCCCTGTACCTTGCCATCCGGCACTTCAGGTGTTTCCTGGAAGGGAGGGAGTTCATGGTCTTCACAGAACACAAGACCCTCTCTTTCGCGCTTGCCGAAGTGTCGGACCCGTGGTCGGGCCGCCAGCAACGCCATCTGCCATACATCTCGGAGTTTACCACCACGATCAAGCACATCTCCGGGAAGAACAACGTGGTGGCAGCGCGCTGTCACGCACTTCTGTCCAATCAGTGCACTCTCTGTCTCCAGGGGTGTATTGTGCGGCGTTAGCTAAGGCGTATCGACTGGACAGCGATATGCCGGCGTACCGAACCGCAGTCCCAAGACTCCGCCTCGAAGACTTACCCATAGGACTCGAAGGTAATGAGCACCTTTGCGAAGTGTCCACCGGACCTACCCGGCCCATTGTCCCGACCGCTTGCAGGCGCCGCGTTTTCGACACCTTGCACCGTTTAGCCCACCCTGCCATCCGGGTGACCATCTGTCTGATCGCAGACAGGTTTGTGTTGCACGGCCTACGCAAGGAGGTCGGGAAATGGGCCAGGACATGAACGCACTGTCAAACCTCCAAAATCCAGAGACACGTGAGGACCCCACTGCAACCCTTCCAGCCGACACATAGGAGGTTCGAACATGTCCACGTGGACATCGTCGGCCCACTGCCGGTTTCGAGAGGAGCGAGATACCTGTTCACCATGGTGGACAGCTTCACGAGGTGGCCGGAAGCTATCCCACTCGCTGACACGACTACGGAGGCATGCGCCAGAGCCCTGATTACCACCTGGGTGGCACGGTTCGGACTCCCAGCCCACGTCACTTCAGACAGGAGTGTGCAATTCACATCGGTTTTGTGGTCTGCGCTGGCACAACCCCTCGGAACCCAGCTCCACCGAACAACTGTTTACCACCCGCAGTCTAACGGCCTGGTGGAACGTTTCAACAGGCACTTGAAGTCGGCCCCGATGGCACGCCTCCGAGAGCCAGACTGGATTGACGAACTCCCCTGGGTGCTGCTTGGCATGCGCACGGCACCCAAGGAAGTCCTGGCTGCATCATCGGCCGAACTTGTTTACGGTGCCCCGCTCACAGTTCCCGATGAGCTTCTGACAGCACCCCGTGGCCAGGAGGACACACCTACGGCGGTCCTAACTAAACTCCGGGAGCGGCTTGGAACACTTGCTCCAGTCCCGACGTCCCACCACGGAGCAACACCCTCTTTCGTGACCAAGGACACGCAACAGAGCAAATATGTTTTCGTTCGCCGAGGCACGCACAAACCACCCCTGCAGCGACCCTCCCAAAGACCCTACAAGGTGGTGCGCCATAATCGGACGACCTGCGTTCCCGACATCGGTGGTGGTGAAGAGACTTTTACCATTATCCATCTCAAACCGGCACATCTAGTCCTTGAACGGCCGGTCGCGATGCTAGCCCCACAACGACGAGGCCGGCCATCTAAAAGAGCTGACAGTATGCGGGCTGTGGACTCTGCACCTCCTAGCGCCGATTCTGGGGCGGGGTGTGGAAGTCATGTGGCGGCTCGCCCACGCGGCAAGCGAACCTGCTCCAGCACTCGCCGGCGAGTCCGCAGCCAGCGGCAACCGAGAAGGCTCTGAGTGCGGGGCAGACCTCGGCCCGGAAGCCGACGTCACGTCCGCCCCTCAAAGAGCGGGAGTTGCTGGGAGCGGGCACTTAAGCGCGCGCTGATTAAAACAGTAAACAGTTCAACCAGACCCTGCTCGACTCAGCGTGTTACTTTCACTCATTGAGTATCAGCGCGACTACAATTCCATGAAATGACATGAAATGTTTACCCTTGATTTGAACAGTAGTGGAGCGAAATCTGTGTAGATAAATGCTCCTGTTATTAGATATATTTGAATGACACACAAAACGTCTCAGAACATGTATGAAATCGTGGCATGGCAGACATGATCATATTTAACATAGAAGGAAATTGGAATTAAACAGCGCAATATGTCGTTGTTTTTCTATTACGACCTTTAAAGGAAATAAAAAAAAATGTCACTAATTATATTTGGGTTTACTTGTTATGTCTAAGAACGGGTAATGAAAATTGTGGGCAGGAAGAGATAGTGGCGTTAGAATAAATGTGCTTTGGTGGGTTTACCCTTCGGCAAGTGGTTTTCCTCCTGTATTTAATGGGTCAGATCACTAAATGGCCGAAAGGGATTGCTCACAATCTATCTTTCTCTGATTTGCTTCAAGTGGCTGATGAGTGGATGCATGTCATCCTGATAAATTTGTACGGTTACGGACTTCAACACTTCCACGGTGCGTTATTCCATTTGAGAACATGCAGCTGTTGAATCAGAAAGGAATAAGAAATGCATTTTAAATGCGTTCCTTACAACAGAACCCGTACATGATATCACACCACAGTTGTACAAAAAGCACCTGGTGCTGTTCCCCTGGATGCAAAGAAGCAGTGTGAGAGGACAGGTTTATCCAGATACATCCGTCCCGTTCTTCGAACTGAGCTTGTATGTTATCACCTCCTGTGATCATTGTGGTTTTCCAGAATTTTCCCTCCATGAAAGATCACAGAATGCGACTGCTGCAAGTGCCCGAAATCGGAAATGAAGCACAACTCAGGTACAGAATCCCAGAACCTAGTTCTTAAAGTAAACGGTCTTAGTTACGGGATGTAGAAATGGCGGCCCAAGCGGTTATTGCTATCTAAGCTATCCTCATTAGCCCCTCTCTGGACCCTAACCCGTTGAGGCATTCTTATCCATGGACTGTCCAATTACATTTTGAATGTTCTGAAAGTGGGCACCTCAAACACATCTTCGGGTACCTCTTACCCACTGAATTGGTCAAAGTGGTCCCTCCACCTCCTAAAATTCTCTCGCGTCACCGTAGATCAATGTCCATTAGTAACTGAATCTATAAACTGTTTGTCACCGGTAAGTCTGCAGAGACAGTATTATTAGTTGGGTCCGTGATAGGCCTGGATTACCAATGTTGTCATCATCATGGTCAGCAATGACATTGTCAGTGTGTGTGTGCCGTCACTGCTCTGGAAAAGCAGCAATTAAAATATTCTTCATGACAGGAAACCGCAGTAAAGTTAGGTTGTACAATATCAAGCTCTACCCATCATGGCACATTATGTGATTCAATGAAAACATTTCTCGATTCCCAGACAATTACTTCTAGCCACTGAACACACGCGCACATGCTTATGCAACCTCCGATTCTGTTTCCACGAATCCGCATACGAGTCCAGATTTAAATTTGAACGGATAGTTCAATACAGTGTTTCTGTGTTGACTTCATTGTAAGTGTTCCAAATTCCGTCTAGTCTTACAAATGAAAATATGTGTCGGAAGCTGCGAAATGGCAGGAGGAAAAGGCAAAGAACTGAACAGCAAAGGTATCTCCTCCACCTGTTTTCACTTCTCATCTTCCAGAGCTTGTGCATGCTCATCCGGTTGTGTTTCAGGTTACCGCTCATCCTGCAGAGACCAGTTCATTCTGTTCCCTGCAATGCTTTGTCTCATCCGAGCAATATTTACAAATTATTTCAAAGTCCTTAAAAAAAGGTCTCAATTTTATTGTGTGCAAGCATATAACTGAGCGTATCTCTTTATTCTGCAGGTGTCGATTCGTAATGGGTAAACTACTGTAATTAATCTGACTAGAGATCTGCAATAATTCTCTCTTGTTGTTCTACACCACCTGCTTGAAACAACAGAAAGTTTACATATTTATTCGCAGCATACTGTACATTTTTTTTCAAAGATGAAGATTAGCTAACATATGTTTACACGTATACAGGGTATTAAAACAATAAATTCACTGTTTTATTGTTGCTATGAGACATCAGAGATTATATCGGTTGTGTAACGTTGATGAGGACTGGGCATGCTCATACTCCCCGCTGGTTTCCATCATCTGAACCCACTGAACAGAAACCGCACCTATTCTCCTCATTGCGGTTCTTTATCCGCGACCCCACTGAACAATGTTCCGATCTCTTTTTATGCGGACTGACTAAATATAAGAGTGTAACTGGACTTGCATACAAATAACAGCATTTTCATTTAGACATACGAATTAAAAATAAAAAGTGCGGGTGCCTCGAAGTAGAAACACGGGATCTGTACTGGGTACAATGTTTTATTTGTCATATATATTAATGATCTGGATGATGGTGTGGTATATTGGATGAGTAAGTATGCAGATGATACTAAGACAGGTGGTGTTGTGGATAATGAAGTAGGTTTTCAAAGCTTTCAGAGAGATTTAGGGCAGTTAGAGGAGCGAACTGAAAGATGGCAGATGGAGTTTAATGCTGAAAAAATGTGAGGTGCTACATTTTGATAGGACTAACCAAAATAGGACATGCATGGTAAATGGTAGGGCATTGAAGAATGCTGTAGAACAGAGGGATCTAGGAATAATGGTACATAGTTCCCTGAAGGTGGAATCTCATGTGGATAGGATGGTGAAGAAAGCTTTTGGTTTGCTAGCCTTTATAAATCAGAGCATTGAGTATAGGAGTTGGGATGTAATGTTGAAATTGGATAAGGCATTGGTAAGGCCAAATTTGGAGTATTGTGTACAGTTCTCGTCTCCGAATTATAGGAAAGATGGCGATAAAATTGAGAGAGTAAAGAGGAGATTTACCAAAATTGGGTTTCATCTCCAAAGTCGCAGAGAAAGGTTGAACAAGATAGGTCTTTATTCTTTGGAGCGTAGAAGGTTGAGGGGGGACTTGATAGAGGTGTTTAAAATTATGACGGGGTTTGATAGAATTGACGTGGATAGGCTTTTTCTATTGGGAATGGGGGAGATTCAAACAAGAGGACATGAGTTGAGAGTTAAAGGGCAAACGTTTAGGGGTAACATGAGGGGGACCTTCTTTACGCAGAGAGTGGTAGCTGTGTGGAACGAGCTTCCAGCAGAAGTGGATGAGGCAGGTTCTGTGCTGTCTTTTGACGTTAAATTGGATAGATATATGGACCGGAAGGGAATGGAGGGACATGGACCGTGTGCAGGTCGGTTGGACCAGGTGAGTGTAAGAGTTCGGCACAGATTAGAAGGGCCGAGATGGCCTGTTTCCGTGCTGTAATTGTTATATGGTTATATGGTTATATGATATCTATATCTCACTTTCTGGAGAATTTACCCTTACCTTCTTCCATCGTCAAAGAAACATAGAAAACGTACAGCACAACAGAGGCACTTCTTCCCACAAAGCTCTGCCGAAGATGTCCTTAGCTTGGAAATTACCAGGGGTTACATATAGCTCTCTATTTTTCCCTAGCTCCATGTCCCTCTCCAGGAGTCTCTAAAAAGATCCTGTCGTATCCGTCTCCACCACCGTCGTCGGCAGTGCATTCCACGTACTCCCCACTGTCTGCGTAAAAAAGTTACCCCGACATCTCTCTGTACCAACTTCCAAGCTGTGCCCTCTCGTGTTAGCCATTTCAGTCCTGGATAAAAGTCTCTGACTATCCACACGATCAAAGCCTCTCATCATTTTATACACCTCTACCGGATCACCTTTCATCCTTTGTCGCTGCAAGGAAAAAAAGGTCGAGTTCACTCAACCTATTCTGAAAAGGCAGACTCCCTAACCCAGACAATATCGTTGTAAATCTCCTCTGCACATTTTCCACGATTTCCACACCCTTCCTGTAGCTGGAGAAAAAGAAAAGGTCTTCATGTTGTTACCTAGCACAACTTCAACAATCTTCTTCCGTAGCATCCTCCGTTTTCAACTTGAATCTTACGACAATACAATTCCATACACGGCCCCCAGCTCCTTCTGCGGTTTCTGCAGGTATCACGTCACTCCCTTGTCCACTATCCCTCCTGACTAATCTCCTTTCTGGCACTTATCACTGCAAGCGTTACAAGTGCCCTACCTGCATCTACACGTCCTCCCTCATTCCACGTTGGTGAGACCCAATATAGATTCCGGTACCGCATTGTGAAACACTATCGCTTCGCATTCACCCTCTACAATCCATGGCTTTTTGCATTAGCGAATGAACGTGTGAACATTCCCCGGTACTCTTATCCAGATAGATCCGTGGTCGGTATATAAGAACGGAGCCCACTGAATCCCAGGTAGATTGGCAAAATGAGTTTGAAACTGCCTTGCAACAGGATTCGAAGATTCACGTTGGAGACTTGCTCTGCTACTCGCCTCTTAAAATATCCTATTTTTTGTCCACAGATGACAAAGAACAAGAGTACCATGGGACATCCCACGCTTAAATCTTCGGCAAGTCAATAGGAATGCTGCTGCCATCCAGCAAAGGACTCCGCTTCATTGCATTTCATTCTGCCATGTGTACCGTGTTCAGTGCTAGTCCAGGCAGCACCTCCACGTCTGCGAAACTCGCCATCTCAGAGTCCCAGTGTGTCAGAAACCTGAGCTTCCCCGAAATACAGTACATCGCTGTCCATCACTGTTCTTCTCCACCTCCTCACATTCGCTGCTTAAGATGCTGCAATCGTATAAAGGAGAGTTTAATCAATGCCGTCGGAGGAGCAATTAGAGACAGATAATAAATGATGCCTTGGTAACAACATAAATATCGCAGAAGTCAACAAAACTAGTACGAGCGTTGATGTATTGATCAATGAACTGGATGTATTGCTTAATGGCGCAGATGACAATATAATTGCGGAGTTGGAATTGAAATAAATGGCTGTCCCAACTAAAGGCAGCTGTTTCCGAGTTGCTGATAGACAGAAATTTACAGAAAAAGTGGATCATACGGAAACTGTAGTGCAGTCAGCCTCACAAATCGTATTCGAGGTGTGAAAGGGATAAGCGTTTTATCAGCGCTGAGAGATTCTCATGAAGCTGAATGGCCACGCATCGGTAGGAGCTCCGCAATAGATACAGAGTGGTGAGTCAGCCCACAGTGATGATAACAATCCCGCACATCGCACACCGATACCAGCTCCACGATGGATACAGACATGAGACTTTCTCCAGCCGGCCGAGGGCTGCACATTGGTACAAGTTCCACACTGGATGCAGAATGGTGAGACTTTGTTTTTATTTCAGTAAGCCGAGGTCCGCACGTCGGTGCGAGTTCCACAATAGGTACAGAGTAGTTTTTACTTAAAGAACAGAAGGAAATGAGATGGAAGGATGAGCTTGAAAACGCACTCTGCTCTGCAAATACTTAGATTGGTGACGAAGTGGAAAATGAGCAGACACTGAATAAGGAAATGCGACCGAGATAGTCATGTGTCGCACATTATTATTACAGAGAAATCTGTTCATCTAGGTTATCCCTCTGTGATTTTCTGCCTTGTCCCATTTATCTGCACCCTCCGTCCTTCTCTCTTCCACGTGCCTACACAACCTTCACTGAAATGATAAAATTGAATCCGCATCTACCAGTTACGCTTGCAGTTCCTTCCACACTCGCTCGACCCTCTGACGGAATAACTTCTACTACATACACTTCTTGCGTATTTCAACTTTCTCCCCAAGCATATGAACTCTAGTTGTAGAATCACTCAAAGGATAGAATAGAGAATGTAGAAATCTATAGCATGTTACAGGCCCTTCGGTTCACAATGCTGTGCCGACCATGAACCTACTGTAAAAACTGCCTAGACTTTCCTGAGCGCATAGCCCTCGATTTTTCTGAGCTCCATGTGGCTGTCTAAAAGGCTCTAAAAAGACCCCATTGTATCCGTTTTCACCACCTCCACCGGCAGTGTGTTCCAGGCACACACCACTCTCTGTGTGAAAAAAACTTACCCCTGCTTTCCTCTCTGTACCTATTTCCAAGCACCTTAAAACTATACCCCCTTGTGTTAGCCATTTCAGCCTTAGAGAAAAAAAAAAGAACCTCTGACTAACTACAGGATCAATGCCTCTCATCATCTTATATACCTTTATCAGGTCACCTCTCATCCGTCTTTACAGGGAGAAAACGCCAAGTTCACTCAATCTGTTCTCCAAAGGTACGCCCTCCGATCCAGGAAACATCCTTGTAAATCTCTAGTATCCACTGATCCTCCCAATAGAGTCCATAATATAGACCCTGGATGGGGAAAATCTGCGTGCATTCACCTGTTCATTGCCTCAACTCTTCGTTTTAGTTTATCGCTGTAGTCTTAGAAGCTTATTGATATTTCAAAACTGTAGGTATGTGGCCAGAACAGCCCATGATATTCTATCTACGGCCTCACCAACGTGTTGTACGGCTTCAACATAACGTCCCAACTCCTATAATCAGTGATCTGATTGTGAAGGCCACTGTAAATAGAGCTCTATACGAGCTGATCTGCAGGTAATGCCGGTTTCCTGGAATTATCGATCTGTATCGCCAGGTCTCTTTTCAAATACTGCACACTAATGTCTACATATTCAATATATGCGTCACCACCTGTTGTATTTTTCTTCACAACACAGACGATCTCACACTTGTCTGTATTAAATGTCATGTGAGATTTTTCAGCCCATTTCCTAGCCAGTCAACATCAAGCTACAAGCTTGGACAGAGGTACTGGCTGGAACAACGCCTCCAACTTAGGAGTCGTCCGCAATTCTTTTGATTCAGTTTTCTACATCAACATCTGAGTCATTAACATGCATGAAAAAAAAAACAATGGGCCTGACACCAATCCCCTTCAATTAATTGTACTCTATTTCACCTGCCGAGCTAATGTCGGGCCCTCAATATCAGAAGCAAACGTGTTCTGCTGGATGTGATAAAATAAATCTGTCTGAAGTTGATTATCCATGTTGATTGTTCAGGATGATTGTCTACATTAGAAACAACTGTGATCAGAAAATGTCCTGTTTCAGCAGCTGACGTCTGATGTCTTGGAAAGTACATTGGTAACATTCGTATTATTTCTTGTTTAAAAGTTCATAACTTGTAACATCCATTGGGGATACAAATTCATGTCACTGTTACAAAGTGAGAAAAACACTGTAATGTAACTGTTTATGTAGCTGGTTGAGCCTCGTGCGACAGGTTTCATAACCACATTAGTTGCCTCAGTGGAATTACTTTGACTTTCATATAACTCTGTAAATCCTGTCACCAGTGCAGATGAGCAGTTGGAACGTGCAACTGAACGCTGTCTCTGACGGAATATGGGATATCCAGCAATTTACTACATCGCCGGCGTTTTCTATCCTGCAATTGTAGCGATCGGTATCCCTGGTAAGATACTGGAACTAGTCACTCTATGTATGGTGCCGTCGTCTTGCTTTCGTTCGGTTGCACTGTTCGCACTTCTACTAAGCACAGATGCTACCTTCGTCTGAAATGTGTTTCCAGAATTGAGGATTCAAGCATCTGATAGTTTTGTTATTCAGCTTCCATACTGTTTTTTTTATGTGTGTGTGTGTTTTTTTTTCTTTTGTCAATGACGTTGGTGCCGATATTGCCATAATTCCATAGTTTCACTTCGCTCGGCTTTCTGAACCGACAGTGGTCGCATTTCCAGATCAGAAGCTTTTTCAACTGACCGACCAGTCGAATATCGATACTCAGGTCAGTTCTTGGATAAAACGTTAAATTGTAACTTATGCATTAAATCTCATGATTTCACTACAAATAAGCCTTTCAGCTATTTCACCTCAAATAATGCAAATGATTTTGTTTACGGAGCGATCGGACTTCACCGGACCGTGAGTCTGGAAATCAGATGTTCGGTTCTAATCTGTCCGAAGGGCGCCAACCCACTGCTAATTTCATCCATTATTGTCCAGTCGTTGGGTACTGACAGAGTCTGCACAAATTGAATTTATGCTTTTCACTTCCAAAAAAATATCCCCGGCGTAGCATCGGGAAAAATAAAGTGGGCATTCAGACATTTGCAGCTAACGATAAATCTGTTGATTTTTTTTTCTCTCTCCGAATTTCTTGTAGTTAATTTAACGGCGATTGTAATCCTATCTCGGGGAAAATGCGGACTCTCCAAATGCATCACCCGCTACCTGGTTGGAATGGCAGCAGCGGATATAATGGTGGTTATAGTTTTCGCTTTAGTGGAACAGACCAACAATATCTATATTTTTTCCAGATCCCTGCTCATCACTCCTGTATGCGCAGTGACAGGTGTATTATTTGTTATGACGAGGGACTGTTCTGTTTGGTTTATGGTCAGTTTTACCCTTGATCGTTTCATCGCAATATGTTGTCGAAAGCTCGGGGAACGTTACTGCACTGAGAGAACAGCAACGGTGATTATGGTGACCGTGGTTTTAGTGAGTTGCGGGAAAAGTGTCCCGTATTACTTTACTGTTGAACCTTACGTCGTTGTTGACAACGTGCCGTGGCGTTGTGTCCTCACACATGAATACGCTACTTTATCCGTGTGGAAAGGAGTAGAATTACTAGATGGCATTTTAACACCGTTGCTACCAATAGGCTTAATTCTTGTCTTCAATGGGTTAACAGTAAGATATATAATTGCGGCAAATAGAGTCCGCAGGGGGCTTCGGAAGAGCAGCTATAAACAGAAAGATACCGAAGTGGAAAACCGCAGAAAATCGATGATTTTATTGGTTGCAATTTCAGCTAATTTCATATTGTTTTGGATGCCCTATATAGCTCATTCTCTGAAATGGCAATTGGAAAATTACTATTACCTGGAAAAATATTTGAGTTCCCCGGTATATATACTACAGCAATTTGGGTACATGTTGCAAACTCTCAGTGTGTGCACCAATACTTGTGTCTATACACTGACCCAGAGGAAATTCAGACAAGAGTTGACGGATGGAATGAAGTATGTGTTTACGTTAAATGGCCGCCTGTGTAGATAACGCCCACTCCAATTGCAATTCAGCGGAGTTTTAGAATAAAACAGTTCAACAAATCACTAAACTTGGCAAATATGTCATAAATTCAAACAGTTATGTGCCTGGTCATCCTGAAATGATTAAATTCCAAACTATGGCAGAGATTTCACAATTATCCGGGAAAAGTTACCACAGCATAAAAGCCAGCTGCTACAGGCTCCAGGACAACTTCACTCACCAGACCATAAAACTGCTTAACTCACGCTGATTTGAGTGTTTTTCAATGTTACTTTGACTTTTCTGTTTATTATAACTTATTATAAATTACTAGGATTCAAAAGCTTCAAGATTAAAAAAAAATATATTGTCATTCTAACCATACATCAGCTCTGCAGGGCAGAATGAGACACCGTTTCTCAGGGGCAGTGCAATCATAACATAACAAAAGCAACACTAAATAGTAAACATAACAATAAATAGTAAAACACAACAGCCACATGTCAGGTAAAATCAGTTATAAGTGTCCAGTGCAAGTTAAAAGTGTCCAAAGCGGAGTCAGGTAGAGCAGCTATTTAGCAGTATGACTGCCTGTGGGAGGAAGCTGTTTAGTAGCCTTGTGGTTTTAGTTTGATGCTACTGTAACGTTTGCCTAATGGCAGAAGAACAAACAGTTCATGGAGAAGGTGTGGGGGGTCTTTAATGATGTACCGTGTCTTCTGGAGGCATCGACTCTGAAAAAGGTATTGGACGGAAGGTAGGGCGACCCCAATAACCTTCTCTGCTCCCCTAACCACCCTCTGCAAGGCTTTTTTTGTCGACAGCACTGCAGCTGGAGTACCAGGTTGTGATGCTAAAGGTCAGCACACTCTCAACTACGCCTCTATTGAACGTAGTTAAGGTGTTAGTGGGGAGTGATGCTTGTTTAAGCTTCCTCAGAGAGTGCAATCTCTGCTGGGCCCGTTTCACAATCCCAGTGGTGTTCCTGGACCAGGTGAGATTGTCTGAGATCTGCACCCCAAGGAACTTGATGTTTTCCACTCGCTCCACTGTGGAGCCGCTGATGCTGAGGGGTGTGTGCTCAGGCTGAGACCGTCTGAAATCGACGATCATCTCCTTCGTTTTGGTGACATTAAGCATCAAGTTGTTATCCCTGCACCAGCTCTCTAGGTGTTTGACCTCCTCCCTGTACATAGCTTCATCATTTTTGCTGACGGGCCCAACCATATTGCACATTGCACATTTAGATGAAGACGTATCCTAAAGATTTTTATTCCTCATGTATACGAATGGTGTAAGGAATAAAGTCAATTCAATCACAAGGGGAGGAGTGACTTCCGGACTTATCGGGGTTCAGATGTTTCAAAATGTTCGTAGTCGGGTAAAAGAGCGTAAAGGAAAAACCTTTTCAACACAGGGAGAGTGTGATAATACCACAGCTGCGGAAAGATGGCTACTGCGGTGGGATTGCATGTTAATAGACTGTGAGTGGAACTCAGCAGTAGGAAGGGAACAAGCACTCGATTGAGAACATTCTGTACAGAGTTCTCATCACCAAAACGAAAACAACAGACAGAGACAGTGTCACATCGGGAGATAGATGTTGCACAGGTAATTAGATTAACACGGCGTTTGTCACAGGCAACTTAAACTTCATTGATATTCATCGGCAATTCCTCTGTTTAAAATGTTTAGATGTGACGGACATTCTCAGTTGTGTACAGAAAGGAGACCTGGTACAACTAGCGGGCAGACGGACTAGTGAACAGTCGATCCTGTGCTAATACTAAAAAGTGAAATGGGTCAGGTAACTGATCTCTCCGCGTGTCAGCATTACAGAACGATAGAGCACAACTATTCGACATACCTTACACTGGCATAGCAGCAGACAATATAGAATGTACTTATTGATACTATTTGGCAGGAATGTAGGATTCGAATTAGGGAAGCGATTTGTTCCTTCAAATGCACAAGAGAAATGTGGAGATTGTTAATGGAGCACTTGATTGGAGTTCAGCATTGGCTTGTTTCATTGAGGCGGGCATCGGATGGTCCCGTAAAGTAACTCTGGTTGATAAGAGATCTGGAACACCTCGTCAAGAAGAAGAAAGAAATATACATAAGGTTTTGGAAGAAAGGATCAGGCAGGGCTATGGAAAGGCATAATGCAGCCAGGAGGGATTTAATAATGGACTTAGAAAAATTAAAAGGGGACACGAGAAGGCATGTGAAAGCTGCATTAAAGTAGGTGAAAAACAGGATGATGTCGAGAGAGAGAGAGTGGGAGAGTTAAGAGATAAAAGAGGAAACATGTATCTGAAAATGCAATCAGGCAGCGAAAGCCCTTTATGACTCATTGCTTCGGTATTTACCAGTGAGTGAGACCTTGTTGAATATGAATACAGCGAAAAATAAGGCAGGTCTTCTGAGGCATTTAGACGCTTAGAATTACAAGCTGGAAACTGGGAATACATGAAAATAAACAATTTCTCGGCGCTAGAAGGTATGCAATCCCGGTAATTTGAGAAAGCGAGCGAAGATAATGCTGCGCTTTTGGACATGGCATTTGCGTCATCATTGGCCACAGAGGTAGTAAGGGAGGATTGGAGAATGGTAAATGTTATTTTTTTGTTGTTCAAGGAATGTAATATGGATAGTCTTGAGAATTACAAACCAGTGAGTCCTCAGTCATTCTTGGGCAAGATATTGGAGAGTCTTCTTAGAGAGGACATTTATGAAGAAACCTATTCTGTTTGGGGATAGTCAGCATGGTTTTGTATCCCTTATGCGCCAGAAAAAAAAATCCATGAATAAGTGAAAAATAGAGCAGATGAAGCAGAAGAGTCGAAGTGGGGTATATTAATTTTGTGAGGTACAGTATTAGACTGGGTTCCCTATGGTGCACACTTTCAGAAAGTCATGTGGCCTGGGATCTGGTGAAACCCGGCTGCATAGATTCAGAACTGGCTAAACAAGGGAAGGCCGATGAGATAGTGGATCGAGTGTATTCGGCCTGGAGGACAGTGGCTAGTGATGTTCCTCAAGGAAGGTATAATCTTTAGTACACTTTAGACCGACATCTCGGCTCTGTTATTATAGAGTCCTGAGAGACAAACTTTAATTTGACCACCCTGCAGGACTTGCGTCATTTACTGAGTTAGGGCTGATTTTGAAAGCAAAATACTGAAATTGGACTGAAACTGCGCGCTATCCAAACTGAAATCACGTTTACTTATTACAGTGCAGATACTACGCTTCCTTCAAAACAATTTTTTCCAGTGGAATCCTACAATTCAAGATCAACATTTGAAAATATATACAGCAGCATCCTTTGTTGCTTTCTAAATGAACCAGCTTCCCAGAAAGGGAATTTCAAATACCCAATTCAAACACACGGATTTGTCTCATGTCAATTTACCTTTGAACAGCGGGTTTATCGTACCCGGAAGAGACACACTCATATCTCAATCACTTTAACCTTGATTTCACATGGCCAGTGTGGAATCCGTGTCTCCCTCTGAAATCAATGCCAAAGCAAACAAACACAAGAACGCAATCGAAATACGTAGGAAGGCAGACGAGAAATCTAAGTTCCAACGTTTCTTCCTTTAAAACAGTCGCTAGTAACTGGCGTATATAGAATAAACAGTTAATTCCTAGAATGAAAATCCTTATCAAATATTCCAAAGAGCAAAGGGAATCCAGATGTGGGTGATTGCGGTCCCCACACATTGAGACTTTATACAATTTCGGAAAAAGAAGCAGTCTCTGATATTCACATGTTCCTGCAAATTTATTTCAGACAATGAAGCAGACATTTGCAGGCTGTGAGATCCTATTGTGAATGAAAAGATTAATTCAAGCATCCTTTCGATACAATGTTAACAATCACACGACTGCCTTCCGTTTACTCACGCACGCGTTGCCTGTTTCTCTTTCAACTCAACTAACGAATGTACAGTCCTTGTGCAATATTTTACATCTTCAATGCATTCACACTTTAAACTATCGCAGAAATGTTAAGTGTTGAACAGTAAAGAAGTAATCTATAATTATAATCATACAACATTGAAAAAATCCTATCGAGTCTAAAGCAAAGGGAAGCTGAATGTTATGTATCGTCCGCAAATTATTCCTCAACATTTTTAAAGGTGACGTCACGATTTCACAAAATCTCCAACGATTTAAACGTTTTCTCACCTCTAATCACTGACCAAAGAATGGATTGAGATTGAATGAACAATTGTTTGTTTATCATCAGGTTCAATAATCCCCATCACCACCGTTTAAGTAACAGATTTGTGCACTGTGCTGGCGCCTTTGGCACCCCCACCCCCAACCCTGATCTATGGACTTTACTGCTTTAATAATGGGGTGAAGGTATATTCCTTTAGTGTGTTACCTCCCTTATCATCGGAAGGAGAAGCTTAGGATGATGGCACCTAACGGAGACTCGTTTGATTGCATCTTCTGATTCAGCTCTATTTCCATCTTTAATATCTCTTTTTCTTCCTTTTCGGAGTTCTTTTGAGGGCTGTGGCCTGGAGTTACACTATATAGAAACATTTAAACTATGAAAGGGAGGATAAGATGGATGCAGGAAATTAGTTTCCACTGGTAGATGAAACCAGAACTGGGAGACATAGCCTCAAGATAGGCAATGTAAATTTTGGACGGAGATGAGGAGGCAATGCTTTTCCCAGAGAGCGGTGATTTTGCAGGATTCTCTGCCCAATGAAGCACTGCAGCCTACCCCAGAAAATATATTTAAGACAAGTTCGGATAGATTTTTGCAAAGTAACGGAATTAAGGGTTAAGGAGAGAAAAAAAAAACACGTAGTTGGAGATGAATCCATGGTCAGATTGGCGATGACTTTATTAAATGGCGGCGCAGGCATACAGACGCTTAGAATTACGATCTGGAAACTGGGAATACATGAAAATAAACCATTTCCCGGTGCTAGAAGGTATGCAATCAGGGTAGTTAGAGAAAGCGAGCGAAGACATTGCTGTAAACAACAGGAATTCTGCAGATGCTGGAAATTCAAGCAACACACATCAAAGTTGCTGGTGAACGCAGCAGGCCAGGCAGCAACTGTAGGAAGAGGTGCAGTCGACGTTTCAGGCCGAGACCCTGCAAACTACGGAATTTGGACTGAAACTGCTCGCTATCTAAACTGAAATCACGTTTACATATTACAGGGCAAATGCTACGATTACGTCAAAGCATTTTTTCTTCCAGTGGATCCCTGCAACTCAAGATCAGCATTTCAAAATATTCCGCAGCATCCTTTGTTGCTTTCCAAATGAACCAGCCTCCCAGAAAGCGAATTTCAAATTCCCAATTCAAGTACACACGAATTTGTCTCACGTCAATTTACCTTTGAACAGCGGGTTTATCGCACCCGGAATAGACACACTCATACCTCGATCACTTTAACCTTGAATTCGCATGGCCAGTGCGGAATCCGTGTCTCTCTCTGAAATCAATGCCACAGCAAACAAACACAAGAAGGCAATCGAAATACACAGGTAAGTAGAACAAAAACCTAAGCTCCAACGTTTCTTCCTTCAAAACTGTCACTAGTAACAGGCGTATATAGAATTTACAGTTCATTCCCAGAGTGAAAATCCGTATCAAGTATTCCAAAGAAGAAAGGGAAACCAGATGTGGGTGATTGCGGCCCTCATACACTAAGACTTTATACAATTTCGGAAAAAGAAGCAGTCTCTGATATTCACATGTCCTGCAAATTTATCTCAACCAATGAAGCAGGCATTTGAAGACAGAGAGATCCCCTTGTGAATGAAAAGATTAATTCAAACGTCTTGCTAAAAATCACAGGACTGCCTTCCCTTCATTCTCGCACGCATTACCTCTGTTTCTTTTTCAACTGATCTCTAATGTCCAGTCCTCGTGCAATATTTTACATTCTCAATGGATACGCACTTTAAACTATGGCAGAAATTTTAAGTGTTGAACAGTCAACAAATAATCTATAATTAGAATGATACAACAAGAGCAAAGTAACGCTGAAAGGTATGTATCGTCCGCAAATTATTCTCCAACATTCCTAAAAGATGACGTCACGACGTCACAAACTCTCCAACGACTGAAGCATTTTCTCACTTCCAATAAGAGACCAAAGATTGGATTGAGATTAAATGAACGATTTGTTGTATATTATCAGGTTTAATAATCCCCATCACCATCGTTAAAATAACCGATCTGTACACTGTACTGGCGTCTTTGCTGCACGCCCCACCGTCTTTACCGCCTTAATAATAGCACATTCTCGGCTGCAGGAGTACGTGCTGAGGGACGCACTGAAACTCGGTGCAGCCAGCGGTTTAGAGTTCTTCTCCCGCGGGAGTGGGAGGGGTCGGGTGTCGGGGAGTATACCCCTCAACAGTGATGTGGAAAGGTGAACCAACGGAGTGCCACGTGGGTGGCTAAAAGTGGAAATGTAAAGCCCGTAATGGAAACATCTGTAAAGGATTGCGAGTCATCGAATGGATTATTATACATTTTATTTTTGAATAAAGTATATTTTGAAATAAAAAAAAACATAAAACTAGATAAATCAAACAGGTTAGCGGAGTTTATGCATCTATAGGTCTGTAAATATAAAACACAAACTTCTTCAAGCCAAGATGGTAAGTGATACAGTCTTACGATGGTATGTAAACAGTCAGTTCAGTTCGCAATATGGAGTTGAGAAAAATTCAGGAGAGAGAGAGGTGATTTGTTATCCAATTCAGCCGATGCCATCGATTCTTCCCGTTGTCCTCCGAAATCCTCAAGGTCACCGAATGTGACCACACTAATGGTACCGTCTTCACGTGGTAAAGCTATCAACCCAGGCAAGGGTTAAACACACTGATTGCTTTCCACAGGTCACCCCTTCCCCACACTGCGAGAGCCACTCATCGATTCTCCCGAACGATCCTCAAAAACCCACCCTTTTGTGGGCACTGAAAGCTCATCCAGTGTCCGTTTCTTCTGTGTCTCTGTGTGTTCACCAGAAAGCCAGCGTCCATATCCAAACATGCTGAACACCAGCTGTCCATCATACAGCTCCGCCCTTCTATCACCATAGCAACTCACGAGCTGCTCTGTGCCTCTGTCTCTGAATCAGCGGCACACTCTCTCTCCTTTTAAAGGCACCATCCATAATGAATAAACCTTAGATTTCATCACAGGTCATTTTGACTAATTTCTATGCCTCAGACAGCTGGGTTGTTCCAAAATGCGCCTCTAAAGTCTGACAACAGACTAGCGACTGAATCTTCGGTGGAGCAGGGTGAGCAACCAACGAGTTGCCAGCCTGAGTCAGGGCTTTGGGGTTCCAGAGAGATGGGGTCTAGAACCATAGAACCATAGAAACTACAGCACAGAAACAGGCCTTTTGGCCCTTCTTGGCTGTGCTGAACCATTTTCTGCCTAGTCCCACTGACCTGCACACGGACCATATCCCTCCATACACCTCCCATCCATGTATCTGTCCAATTTATTCTTAAATGTTAAAGAAGAACCCACATTTATCACCTCATCTGGCAGCTCATTCCATACTCCCACCACTCTCTGTGTGAAGAAGCCCCCGCTAATGTTCCCTTTAAACTTTACCCTCCCTCACCCTTAACCCATGTCCTCTGTTTTTTTTCTCCCCTTGCCTCAGTGGAAAAAGCCTGCTTGCATTCACTCTATCTTTCCCCATCATAATTTTATATCCCTCTATCAAATCTCCCCTCATACTTCTACGCTCCAGGGAACAAAGTCCTAACTTATTCAACCTTTCTCTGTAACTGAGTCTCTCAAGTCCTGGCAACATCCTTGTAAACCTTCTCTGCACTCTTTCAACCTTATTTATATCCTTCCTGTAATTTGGTGACCAAAACTGAACACAATACTCCAGATTCGGCCTCACCAATCCGGCCTCATCTAGTAAACTCCTCCTAGAGTTTACTAGGAGGAGGAATCAGACCAGCAGGATATGGCTACAAATGAAAGAACAGAAACATTTGGAAACTGATTGATCGAAAAATAAGGTATTTAATTTCTGCAAAATACTGGTGGAAATCAACAGATCAGGCAGCAAATGTGGAGAGGAATAAATAGACAATGTTTGGGACAAGCCCCTTCAGCATGTGTGTACTGTGTACTCCTCTGCTTAGTTGCTGCCTGAACTGCAGAGTTCCTCCAGTATTTTGTGTATGTGCCTATATCTCCAACAACAGCAGAATCTCTTGTGTTTTATATCTGCATTTGTAAGAAGGTTCTACTTTGGCATTAGACACGTGGAAAGTTTGCTGATATTAAATGCATTGCTTATGGGAGCTGCTTTCTGCATTAAAAAAAGCTGCTGAGTTTTCCACACAAAAAAAAACTGAGGTATGGACATGAAAATGGTGCTTGCAGAAGCGTTTAATGGCACCGTGATTACCCAGAAAGCTCTGCGCAGCAATTTTCGCCGTCGCTGAAGCACCGATCGAATGCGCAGGCGTCAGGGTTGCGGATGGTCCCGAATATCGCGCATGCGCAGTACACAAAAGGCCTCAGAAATCGGCTAACAGCGGAAATTCTGTAGATGCTGGAAATTCAAGCAACACACATAAAAGTCGCTGGTGAACGCAGCAGGAAGAGGTGCAGTCGACGTTTCAGGCCGAGACCCTTCGTCAGAACTAACTGAAGGAAGAGTCAGAAATCGGCTCCAGGTAGGAGAGAATTTGCGGGTGGGGATTTTCAAAACGGACTTTGGGACAATTGCTGTGATCACCGGACACTGTGGCCGTATTCCCGGGACAGTCCTGTTCTTTTCCCTCTCTCTCAGCCCCACGATCCTTACACGGGCCCCGGGGAGATTCCAGCTGATGAGGGAACAATTAGGAACTCAGAGAAAGAGAACAAAATCTTTTACATCAGCTGTTGAGAAAATCACCTTTGTTCTCCCTCCGATCACAAACAAGAGAAAATCTGCAGATGTTGAAAATCCAAGCAACACACAGAAATTGCTGGAGGAACTCAGCATGAGTACTCCTTTCCACAGATGCTGCCTGGCCCGCTGAGTTCCTCCAGTTTTGTGTGTGTCGTTTGTTCCATCTCCTCTTGTTCTGGACTTTTCTACCGGTGAGAACATGTTTTGACCCATTCTCTCTGGGTACATAATGATATCAGACACCTTTGCACCGGACAACAAGTAGCTTTCACATAACAAACGTGCCAGACTCCAATGAGACAGGCTACTGCCCTTCCCTTCATATTCATTGGCATTGCCATCAATGAGTTCACCACCGTCAGTCACCTGGGGGAGGGTTCAGGGGAAATATTTATGTACAGTACAGAAACTGGTGTTACCTGTGTACAATGTGATGCAAAAGTTGCTGGAGGATTTACAAGTGGGAGGAAGTGGAGTGATATTTGGAAATCTGACTTTTTAAAGCATCATTTAGCAAGAAAACCACATAGGGACAATGTGCAAAAGCTCTGGTGATAAAATCCTTCATCACCCGTTACAGGCCTGCTACATAGTTTGTGTGAGAGTGCAGATGATCTCAATCAAACCCAGAGGAGATCAAAGTTCTTATCGACAGTGATTTGCTAGCTGTTAAAATGAATACCTCTCTATATAAAATTCACTGTGCACATGTTGTTACTGGATTAAAAAAATGTACAGTACAAGATTTATGTGCACACTGGTCATTACAAATTAGAGGGGACATTGGTGGGAAGGTGGGGAGACCTCCAGTGTCCCTGATGCCCTCACCTACAAGATGTGCATCCAGCTGCAGCTTGTAATCTTTCATTTGTAAATGAACAGAGTCCATGCAAAATTTTTATTCTTAATAACTTTATTGAATAAGGACTCACAGTCAACGAATGATTTTTTTCTTGTATGTAATTATTTTTATTTTGTAATATTTCTGAATAAAGTATTTTTGGAAAAAAAACGCTGCACTTTAAGGAGCTGAAGCTGGAAATGGATGAATTCCGGATCATGCAGGAGTTTGTGGGGGGGGGGGTGGAGTTGATAGGTATTGCATTAAGAGAGGTGAGTTACACCCAAGGTGCAGGACACAGGAAACTGGGTGAGAGTCAGGAAGGGGAATGAGGTTAAATAGCCATCGCAGAGTACTCTTGCGGTCATGAAACCCGAATTTAATTTTTTTGTTCCAGATCGGACCCAACAAAAGGTGTTTAAAATTGAAGCGCTCCCCGTCACGTGACGTCACCCAGCAGCCCCTCCGCCCGCGCCTGACGTCACCCATGGTCTCCCCGTATCTGCATCTGCTGTCACGAGCACGGTGCCTTACGTCACACACGCGCTGCTGTGCTCGAGCCTTTTCGGTTTAACGGCTGAGCTACTGAGCACGAGCACCCCCCGCCCCTCCCGAGCAGTCAACAGAGGAATTGAACTCATTGCAGAGCTGCACTATTCCCATTGGTGCGAAGCGATGTCAATCACCGGTTACACCCAATAGTGGAGGCGGACCAGCCAAGTGGGCGTTACCCCGTCTCCTGCTGGAAGGCGCACTGCCCGTTAAAGAGGAACAAACCCCAAAGTAAATGTCCGCTTTCTGATTTATTTCCATTTCCCTCCGAGGGAAGTTGGGGCGTTTGTGAAGCGTCTCCTGCGGCCGGAGTCTGATGTATCGCTGAGAGGTAGGAGGAGACCGCTCGGCCCGTCGGTTTGATGCCGGTTCCCCGGGGAGGGAGAGGATGAAGACGGTGAGAGAGGGGGCGGACAGGATGTTTGTCCCGGTGGGGACAGGAGGGGCTCATCTGTGGAAATGTCTGAGCCCACGGTGGTGGCGATTCACCACATTGGGGGGCAAACACCGGCAGACTGTTGCCCTGCAAGCGGGGCCAATGGTCCGGGCAAAGTGACAATTATTTGTGTTTTGTGGAGATTGTACCGGGAATATGGTGTAAAATCCCGCTCCCCACACTAACACGGGTTATACAGACCAAAGAACAAACTGCCGGAGGAACTCAGTGGGTCGGGCAGCATCTGTGGAGGGAAATGGACCGTCAACATTTCGGGCCGAGACCCTCCCTCTGGACTGAGAGTGGACGGGAAATAGTCCGAGAAAAGAGGTGAGGGGTGGGGATGGGGCAAGAGCTGGGGAGTGAGAGGTGGATCCAGGTGAGGGGGAGGTGGGAAGGTGGAAATAGTGACAGGGGTGGGAGGTGAGTGGTTGGGGCAACACGGGGCTGCAGAAGATGGAAATTAATTCCATAGAGGATTAACAAAGAGATTAGAGAGTATTTGTTATAGAGAGTGCAATGAAGATTCACCAGACTGATCCCTGGAGTGGTGGGTCATCATATGAAGAAAGATCAAATGTGATAACCCTTTCATTTAGAGAATCGAGGACTGAGAGGTGAACACATTGAAATGCACAACATCATTACCGGTTGAACCAGGGATCCCAGTCTCTGAAAAAGGAGGTGGACTGTCCGGGACTGAGATGAGGGGAAATGTCTCCACTCCGAGGGTGATGAATGTCTGTAAATCCCCACCACGGAGGGCAGTGAAGACTCAGCAATCGTCCTCACATAAAACAGAGGCCGACAGATGTGTGGAGAGTGAAGGGATCGAGGAAATGAGGATCGGACAGAAACGTGGCTGCGATGGGAGAGCAGCCACCATCTTGTTGATGATTTGAGGGGCTGAATGGCCACAGATTCTGTTTCAGTGTTCCTGCAGATACACCAACAGCTTCACACTGGGAAGCGGCCGTTCACCTGCTCCGTGTGTGCGAAGAGACTCATTCAGTTAACCCATCTTGTGATGCTCCGGTGAGCTCACAATAAATAGAGGCCACATTTCTGTCCGGAATGAGCAAAGAGTTTTACTCAATCAGCCCAACTGCTGCAACACCAGCAACTTCACATCAGGGAGGAAGTTCAAATCAGCTCTGTGTCAAATGTTTAACCATCACAGTGACTGAAGGCAGCTGCAGGTTCATGAGGGACTGTTACTGTCAGATTCTGCAGTTCTTGTGGCTGCTCATCGCACCCAAGACTGAACCCTGGTCACTGAGCATTGGAGGAGTCTGTTCTGCTGATGTTAGCCTTAAACTAGACTGGTGTTTAATATTGTGGATCTGTGAAAGATAAATCAGTTCTGAATCAAATCCTGTGTCTCAGATACTTACTGTATCTACCACCCTCACAATGTACACTAGAGAGGCCACTCGGCCCATCTTGTCCCTGCCCATGTTTCTGTTCCATATCAGTATTTTAAAACCAATCCCTGCCGCTCCCCTCTCACTCTCCCTGTGATGACAGGTTGCAACCGGTCACCACTCCGTGGGATAGGAGATTTCCCTTGAATTTCATAGAATCATAGAAATCTACAGCATGTTACAGACCCTTTGGCCCACAGCATTGTGCTGACCATGTAACTTACTCTAGAAACTGTCTAGAATTACCCTACCGCATAGCCCTCTATTTTCCTAATCTCCATGTACCTATCTAAGAGTCCCTTAAAAGACCCTGTTGTATCCGTCTCTGCCACGTCGCTGGCAGTGCATTCCACACACACACCACACTTTGTTTAAAAAACTTAGCTCTGACATCTCCTCTGTACCTATTTCCAAGCAGCTTAAACCTATTCCTCCCTCATGTTAGCCATTTCAGCCCCCGGAAAAAAGCCTCTGTCTATCCACATGGCCAATGTCTCTCATCATCCTATACACCTGCATGGATTTCCTTAATGCTTCTCTCTAGGCTGAATAAGACGATGAGCTCACTGTGGTTTTGATGTCCTTCAGAGCTCTGGATGAAGTTGGTTAAACGCCTCCTTCCCCGCTCTTTTCAACATTTTCTGTCATTTTCACTCATTTCAAAGGACTGTGTCTCAGACAGTTGGGTTGTTGCAATGTGCCTCGAAAGTCTGACAGCGGACTAGCAAGTGAATCTTCGATGGTGCACAGTCCGAAATCAGCCTGAGTCAGGGCTTTGGGGCTCCAGAAAGAGATGGGGCCGAGAGTTTACAAGGAAGAGGAAGAAGAGGAATCAGACCAGCAGGATGTGGCTACAAATGAAAGACCAGAAACATTTTGAAACTGTTTATTTGATTGAAAGAAAAGGTGGTGAATTTCTGCAAAATACTGGAGGAAATCAACAGATCAGGCCGCAAATGTGGAGAGGAACAAATAAACAACGTTTAGGCCGAGCCCCTTCAGCATGCATTGGCTGTGTACTCCTCTGCTTCGTTGCTGCCTGAACTGCAGGGTTCCTCCAGCATTTTATGTGTTTGTGTCCACATCTCCTGCAACAGCAGAATCTCTTGTGTTTCTTATCTGCATTTGTAAGAACGTTCTACTTTGGTATTAAACACGCAGAAAGTTTGCTGATATTAACTGCATTGTTTATGGGAGCTGCTTTCTACATTAAAAGAGCTGCTGAGTTTTCTACACAAAAAAAAACTGAGATATGGACATGGAACCTGTGCTTGCAGAAACTTTCAATGGCTCTGTGACTAACTTGAAAGCTCTGCGCTGCAATTTTCGCTGTCGCTGAAGCACCGATCAAATGCGCAGGCGTCAGGGTTGTGGATGGTCCCGAATATCACGCATGCGCGCAGTGTACAAAAGGCCTTGGATATCGCTGCCGGTAAGTGTTTCTCCGTGCGCCCGTTTTCACTACCGACTGAGGGGCAATTGCTGTGACATCCGGAAACTGTGCCCCGCGATCCCGGGATAGTCCTGTTCTCTTCTCTCTCTCTCTCAGCCCCACGATCCCTGCACGGAACCCGGGGAGCTTCCGGCTGATGAGGGAATGGGAACCGATGGATCTCTCAGACAGAGCTGAGCTCCAGCTATCTAAATGCAAGGATTGGGAACTCGGAGAAAGGGAACAAAATCTTTTACATCAGCTGTTGAGAAAATCACCTTTGTTCTGCCTCCAGTCACAAACAAGAGGAAATCTGCAGAGAGGGCAGTTTTAAGGTGCTTGGAAGCAGGTACGAAGGAGATGTCAGGGGTGTTGTGTTCTTTATACGTACCGTGGGTTACTAATAACAAACATATTCTGGCAGAATTGAACTTTTATTTGACAGCAACAAAACCACGTTTTACACCGCCATGCAACACACATCAAAGTTGCTGGTGAACGCAGCAGGCCAGGCAGCAGCTCTAGGAACAGGTACAGTCGACGTTTCGGGCCGAGACCCCCGAAATGTCGACTGCACCGCTTCCTAGAGATGCTGCCTGGCCTGCTGCGTTCACCAGCAATTTTGATGTGCGTTGCTTGAATTTCCAGCATCTGCAGATTTCCTGTTGTCTGTACGTGAGAACATGTTTTGACCCATTCTTTCTGGGTACATAATGATACCAAACACCTTTGCCCTGGGCAACAAGTAGCTTTCACATCACAAATGTGCCAGACTCCAATGAGACAGACTACTGCCCTTCCCTTCATATTCATTGGCATTGCCATCAATGAGTTCACCACCGTCAGTCACCTGGGGGAGGGTTCAGGGGAAATATTTATGTACGATACAGAAACTGGTGTTACCTGTGTGTATTGTGGCGATGCAAAAATTGCTGGAGAATTTGCAAGTGGGAAGAAGTGGAGTGATATTTGGATATCTGAGTTTTTAAAGCATCATTTAACAAGCAAATCACGTATGGACAGTGTACAAAAGCTCTGGCGAGAAAATCCTTCATTACCCGCTGCAGGCCTGCTACATAGGTTGTGTGAGAGTGCGGATGAACTGAATCGAACCCAGAGGAGATCAAACTTTTTATTAACAGTGATTTGCTAGCTGTTAAAATGAATACCTCTCTATATAAAATTCAGTGTGCACATCTTGTTGCCACTGGGTAAAAATTGGACAGCACAAGATATTTTTGCACACACTTGTCATTACAATTTAGAGGGGACATTGGTGGGAAGATGGGGAGACCTCCAGTGTCCCTGATGCCTTCACCTACAAGATGTGCATCCAGCTGCAGCTTGTAACCCTTCACTCTAAGGAGTTGGAGCTGGAAATGGATGAATTCTGGATCATCCGGGAGTTTGTGGGGGGGAGGTGGTGATAGCTATGACATGAAGAGAGGTGGGTTTCACCCAAGGTACAGGACATAGGAAACTGGGTGAGCGTCAGGAAGTGGAATGAGTTTAAATAGCCATCACAGAGTACTCTTGTGGCCATCCCACACAACAACAGGTGGACCACTTTAGATACTTTTGGGGGGGAGGGGGAAATTACCTGGCAGAAGAAAGTCAAAGCGGTGACAAGGGATTTGTTAGTTTGGGAATTAAAACTAGCAGAGGTCTAATATTCTAGTGGTAAGGCTGGCTTGTGCGAGTGTGGGGGGTCGGGGGTGTTGGTTAAACTAAAGTTGCAGGGGGGAGGTGGGAGGGAGAATGCTAGAACAGATAGTGGAGAGGGTGAATGGAATTGAATTGACTTCATTACTTAGATCCTTCATATACATGAGGAGTAGAAATCTTTATGTTACCTCTCCAGCTAAATGTGCAAGTTATAGTAATTTATAATAAATAGTTTGTACATAGGACAGTCAATATAACATAGAAATATAATTGTGTCAGCATGAATTAATCAGTCTGATGTCCTGCTGGACAAAGCTGTCCTGGAGCCTGTTGGTCCTTTTGCTGTGGTACAGTTTCCTGGATGGTAGCAGCAGGAGCAGTTTGTGTTTGTGGTGAATTGGGTCCCCAATATCCTTTGGGGCCTTTTTACATACTTGTCTCTGTAAATGTCCTGAATAGTTGGAAGTTCACATCTACAGATGCGCTGGGCTGTCCGCACCACTCTCTGCAGAGTCTTGCGATTGAAGGAAGTAAAGGTCCCATACCAGGCAGTGATCCAGTCAGTCAGGATGCTCTCAATTGTGCCCCTGTAGAATGTTCTTAGGATTTGGGGGCCCACACTAAACTTCAATCATCTGAGGTGAAAGAGGCACTATTCTGCCTTTTTCACCACATGGCCAGTATGTACAGACCACATGAGTTCCTCGGTGACGTTTATGCCGAGGAACTTAAAGCTGTTCACCCTCTCAACCCCAGATCCATTGATGTCAATAGGGGTTAGCCTGTCTCCATTCCTCCTGTCGTCCACAATCAACTCCTTTGTTTTTTGTGACAATAAGAGAAAGTTTGTTTTCTTGACACCAGTCAGATGTTGTTCAGACCTCAGATAGAGTCAGCAATCAAATGGTTGAGCATGGTGCGGTGAATGTGCTGAGCTGTGTATATCACAATGCAAGAAGCATCGTAGGAGAGCTAGATGAGCTCAGGACAGGGAATTATGATGTTGTAGCCATTACTGGGACTTGGTTGCACCCAACAGTCTGAGGGATTGAGAGGAACAAATTTGTAGAGAGATCGCAGACTATGCCAAGAAACAAAGGTTGATACAGTAAGTGATTTTAACTTTTCATATATTGACTGGGGCTCCCATACTGTAAAAGGACTAGCAGGGGTAGAGTTTGTCAAATGTGACCTTAGTCAGTCGGTAAAATTCCCGATGTAGAAGTGTGCAATAAGCTATTAGCAAATGGTCCAGAGCTAGTGACAGAAATTAGTGTAGGGTAACACTTTGTACCTGGTGATCATAATGCAATGAGATTCCAAGTAAATATGGAAACAGAGAGGTCTGGACCCCTCTTGAGATTCTAAATTGGAGAAAGGTATCTTTTTGAAAGGTGTACTTGGTAAGTGGGAGTTCTTCAGAGGTGAATTTTGAGGGTGTAGAGTTTGTATGTGCCTTCCAAAATAAAACTTGAAAGGTAACTGGTGCAGGGAACCTTGGTTTTCAAGTGATTTTGAGACTCCAGATATTTTGTTCCCCGAAATGCCTCAGACTGTTGGGTGCTAAGAAGACTCATTAATTACTACAATATCATAATTCCACACCCTGAGCTCATCTGACTTTCTTTAGTTACCTTCTGTTGGTTTCTAAAAGCTCCCCAATGTTTTTTTTTCTATTATTTGCCTCTCGTTGGCTTTGGCTTCTCATTTCAGCCACGGTTATGCCCTCCTGCCTTTACAATGCTTCCACTTCTTTGGGATGTGTCTATCACTCAGCTCCCGAATTGCTCGCAGAAACTCTAGCCATTGCTGCTCCGTTGTCACTCCTACCTTGTCCATTCCAAACAAGTTTGTCCAGCTTCTCTGTCATAGAGACATGGAGAAGGTCAGTACAGAATGTTAGAGTGGATTTCTCCTTTTCCTGAATCTATAACAGCTCCTGCTTCCCTGAGGATGTCTGTTCCAAGGATCGTGCCCTCATTATTTGGACATACCCAAAAATACACTGGAAGCTGTACTCCCCCGATTTCTAGTATTTGCATCTCGCTTCTTTCTGCTTTTACTGTTTTCCCTCCTACACCCCTGATATAACTGGCCTGTCTGGTCGTTGGTAAGGGCAAGTCTGTTATCGATACAGATGCCCCTGTGTCCACTAACATATTGCATTGCCGTCCCCCTAACAATGCCGTTATGTACATCGGTGAGTCACCAGCACTGGCCGTGAAGCCTGCTGCCACATCCTTCTCTGCCTTAAGAAGCGCTGTCACTAACTCCTTGATCTGATCAACAGTCAGACTGGTGGGGTGAGTGACTGGGTGTCTGCTGTCTCCTTCGCCTGGGTTTTCCCCCTCCCTTTTAGACACTGTCTCCAGCAATGTCCCGATAGGCCACAGCTGTAGCATATCAGCTCCTTCACTGCCTTATACCTGGTCCGGCAGTCCTTTACAAAGTGCCCTGGCTGCTGGCAAGCAAAGCAAACCCTCCGGGATATCACAGCAGCTGCATCCACTATACCCACTTTACGATTTATCTTGCCTTTTCTTTGGTCAATCTCACTGGCTCACGAAACTATCTCAGAGTAGTTGGACCCTACCATTATACCTAAATCTAAAACTTCTTGGTGGGCTGAACTCAGCCCTTCCTTCAGCATTTTTAGGAAGACTGGGTCGTCCCTCCCTGGGTTATCCAACCCTGAATACTCTTCGTACACTCGGTATTTACGTTCTGCGCAATCCATGGCTGTCTCGTCAGCCTTTTGAATCACTGCCATTATCATTCCCCAGCTACTCTCGCCTCCCCCCAGGCGCTGCCTCACTTCCTCTTTAAAGGAGCGATATCTTTCTTCATTACTGCCGCTCCCGGTAGTTACCCATGTACCATCCCGCACCCCCTGGGCCATACTGTCCCACATATTCCTCGGGCACTTGGCTTTCACTAACACAGTATATCTTTAGGGTGCATCTGGTGAATTTCAACCATTTCCTCGAGTTTGCGCCAGAATTCTGAATTCCCACAGGCGACTTTAAGTGAGGGCAACTCGGACAAAATGCTCTGTTTCTCCCCAGGGTTGAAGGGCTTATGAATAGTTGTAATCAAGGTCAAGGGCTGGCTCGGATCGTCAGGGTTCTCAGCCTGACGTTGCCTGACTTCAATAGGTGCCATTCTGGTAGAATTATCTGGGTAAAACCTCTCCCTGAGATATCTCCATACTAATTCCCACACTGCGCAAAATATAAAACTGCAGAGTACGTATTCCACAATCTGCCACTTTTGAGTACCTGAACTCTTGATGCCTGCTGTATTCCCTTGCATCACACTTGCACACGCATACACTAAAATGCAGCTCCCCGAACGAGTATACACACCCCCACGCTGACGTCTCGAACTGTACCGTTGGCTACCACCTTTCACAACTGGTGGTTCAACTCTCACCAAGTTAACATGCAAAGATTCCTCACTTACATAAACACACATGCACACGCACACACTACTTTAATATCTACCAGTCATTTCTCTACGTTCGTGATACCTCATGTTCCCGTGTGTCCACCGACTGAACAGATCCAAGTGTGAGTGTTATTTTAGAAAAATACTCACCAACTTAGACTGCTAGGAACGCTGGCCACACGACGGGTCACGAAGGTATCCCGCTCCTGACACCAAATGTTGGAGAGTGGATGAAATCACTGGAGAGACAGAGTCACTGGTGATACAAAGCAGCTTCTTTATTCGACACAACAAGGTACAGCAGGCATCTTACGGACGGAGACGCTTTCCGCAGAAAGGTCTGCTAGCTAAAATGTGGGCTCGATATTTATATGCTAAACACAAAGGCAATTGCTACTTAAAAAGTTACAGACAATGCTTCCTTTTGAAGTTACATACAAACATCACACCTTCGATTTCATCCTTTCCTTCTGACGCCAACATGTCTGTGTTGGTGTCCACAGCCTTTAGTTCAATCCACAATACATTTATTTGGCATTTTACGCGCTAACATAGAAGACAATTAATATTTATAATGTATAGATAAGACTGTCTTCAAAACTACAGCATCAGGCACCAGAAGCATCTGGTATTTACACCTTTTAGGAAGCCCATCGTGGTGGACTCAATCCACAGTCCTTTGTCAAACAGTTAAAATAGAAGTCTGGTGGCCAAAGTCATTTAAGTGTTAACAAATCATCTACCCAAAAAGAAATCCACTCTAACACAGAAACATGCCCACACTGGAAGATCAGAATGGTAATCTATATGAGGAGTCAAAATAGATAGGAGAGATTTTAAATAGTGTTTTTGCATCCGTATTTGCTCAGGAGATGGACACAGAGTCTATAGAAGTGAGGCAAAACGGTATCATCTTCATGGACCCTGTACAGATTATAGAGGTGGAGGTGTTTGCTGTCTCAAGGCAAATTAGCGTGGATAAATCCCCAGGGCCTGGCAAGTTGTTCCCTGGGACTCTGTGGAAGACACGTGCAGAAATTGTCAGGACCTAAACACAGATATTTAAATAACCCTCAGTGTCAGGTGAGGTACTGGAGGATTGGAGGACAGCCAATGTTGTTCTGCTGTTCAAGAAAAGCTCTAAAAATAAACTAGGAAATTATACGTTGGTGAGCTTGACATCAGTAGTGGGAAGGTTATTGGAACATATGTGCAGGAAGCAGATATATAAGTATTTGGATCAATGTGGACCGATTAAGAATAGACAGTGTGGCTTTGTGCATGGTAGGTCATGGCTAACCAATCTTATAGAGTTTCTCGAGGAAGTTATCAGGAAAGTGGATGAGGGCAAGGCAGTGGACGTTGTCTACATAGACTTTAGCAAGGCACTTAATGAAGTCTTATATGGGAGGTTGGTCAAGAAGGTTTAGTCACTCAGCATTCAAGATGAGATAGTAAATTTGATGAGACATTGGCTTTGGGAGAAGCCAGACTGTGGTAGAAGATGGTTGCCTCTCTGACTGGAAGCCTGTGACTAGTGGTGTGCCACAGGGATCGGTGCTGGATCTGTTGTTGCTTGTCATCTATATCAGTAATCTGGATGATAGTGTGGTTTAACTGGATCAGCAAATTTGTGGATGACACCAAGGTTGGGGGTGTAGTGGACAGTGAGGAAGGCTATCATGGCTTGCAGTGTGATCTGGACCAGCTGGAAATATGGGTTGAGAAATGGAAAGTGGAATTTAATGCAGACAAGTGTGAGGTTTTTGATAGGACCTAGGTCTTACAGAGTGAATGGATGGGCACTGAGGAGTGTTGTTGAAGAAAGGGATCTGGGAATACAGCTCTATAATTCACTGAAAATGGTGTCACAGGTAGATAGGGACGGAAAAAAGAAAAAAAATTTGGCGCATTGGCCTTCATAAACCAAAGTACTGAGTACAGGAGATGGATGTTTTGTTAACGTTGTACAAGACATTGGTGAGATCTAATTTGGAGTGCAGTTTTGGTCACCAACCTGCAGGAAAGATATAAAAGAGGTTGAAAGAGTTCAGAGAAAATTCACAAGGATGTTGCCAGGTCTGGAGGACTTCGGTTATAAGGGGAGATTGAACAGGTCAGGACTTTAGAACATTCCAAGGAATAAAGGGAGATTTGATGGAGGTGTAACAAAATTATGAGGGGTATAGATAGGGTAAATGCAAGCTGGCTTTTACCACTGAGATGGGGTGGGACTACATCCACAGGCCATGGGTTAAGGGTGAAAGGTGAAAAGTTAAGGGGAACATGAGGGGAAACTTGTTCACACAGATGGTCATCCAGGTGTGGAATGAGCAGAAAGCACAAGTGATGCATGCGAGCTCAATTTCAACATTTCAGAGGTTTGTACAAGTACCTGGATGGTAGGGATATGGGAGTAGAAAGTTTAAATAGTTCAGCACAGACTAGATGGGTCAAAGGGTCTGTTTCTGTGTTGTTCTTTTCTATGACTGAGACAAGAACCTTAAGTAATACTAACATTCACTCTAATTCCTTTTAACAGCCGTGCAGACCAACCATACATCTGAGTAGGAGATATTTACATGGCGTTAAAACTGTGGCACTTTAAGTTAACAGTAGATAAAAGAAAATCCCAGCTGCACGTTAACAAAGGCTATTTGTGTGAGAGTGTTTCAGTTACTGTGGGGCCAGGCACCCATGCAGCTCAGTGGGAACAGGGAATAATACCAGTGGAAGAGTCAAACTGAGCCAGGTCACAGATTGGAGATGGCAGAAATGCCCCATTCTTTAGAGACAGGAAGAGCATCAGAGAGTTTGATTGTCATTCCAGATACCAGCACTGTGCCCAGTTAGAAGATGATTTCTCGCTCCAACTTGGGTTGACCCTCACTGTAACAGTGTGATGTCAGATCACACCTTGGTGACTAAAGTGATCTCATCTGAAATGTTGTCCTACACCCATTGATGGATTTTGTAAATCTTTTTTACAGGTTAAAAATGACAAGGAATTTGTCTATGGGAATCTCGAACACAACACGCCAGTTTTGCTGTCTCTGTCCAGATATTTAAGAAGTGGAGCAAGGGATTCACTCGAACATCCTTCCTGCTCAGACAGTGGGAATGGATTCAGACAGTCATCTCAACTGAAGGTACATCAGTAAGTTGACACTTGGACAAGGCCATTTACCTGTTCTGTGTGTGAGAAGGGATTCAGTCGGTCTTCTCACTTGTAGACACACCAGTCAGTTAACACTGGGTAGAAGCTGGTTATCTGCTGAGTTTGTGGGGAAGGATTCACTCGGTCATCTGACCTAATGGCTCACCAGCGAGTGCACACCGGGGAGCGACCATTCACCTGCTCGGACTGTGGGAAGGGATTCACTTTTTCATCTAAACTGAAGGTACATCAAAGAGTTCACACTGGAGAGAGGCCGTTCACCTGCTCACAGTGCGGGAAGGGATTCACTCAGGCGTCTCACCTACTGATACATCAGGCAGTTCACACTGCAGAGAGGGATTTCACCTGCTCAAACTGTGGGAAGAGTTTCCTTCACTCTTCCACCCTACAGAGACACCGGTCAGTTCACACTGGGCAGAGGCCGTTCACCTGCTCAGTCTGTGGGAAGACATTCACTCAGTCATCCCACCTACAGAGTCACCAGCGAGTTCACACTGGGGAGAAGCCATTCACCTGCTCAGAATGTGGGAAGGGATTCACTCAGTCAGCCCACCTACAGAGTCACCAGCGAGTTCACACTGGGGAGAAGCCGTTCACCTGCTCAGACTGTGGGAAGGGATTCACTCGGTCATCCAACCTACAGATGCACCAGCGAGTTCACACTGGGGAGAGACCGTTCACCTGCTCAGACTGTGGGAAAGGATTCCATCAATCATCCACCCTACAGAGACACCAGCAAGTTCACACTGGGGAGAAGCCATTCACCTGCTCAGACTGTGGAAAGGGATTCACTCGGTCATCCTCCCTATTGGAACACCAGTCAGATCACTCTGGGGAGAGGCCATTCACCTGCTCAGAATGTGGGAAAGGATTCACTTGCTCATCTAAACTGAAGGTACATCAGCGAGTTCACACTGGGGAGAGGCCGTTCACCTGCCATGAATGTGGGAAAGGATTCACTTCATCATCTCATCTGAAGGTACACCAGCGAGTTCACACTGGGGAGAGGCCATTCACCTGCCGTGAATGTGGGAAGGGATTCCATCGATCATCCAATCTAGTGACACACCAGCAAGTTCACACTGGGGAGAGGCCGTTCACCTGCTGTGAATGTGGGAAAGCATTCACACGATCATCACATCTACTAAGACACCGGTCAGTTCACACTGGGTAGAGACCATTCCCCTGCTCAGTCTGTGGGAGGGGATTCCATCGATCATCCAACCTTCATAGACACCAGCAAGTTCACATTGGGGTTAGGCCGTTCACCTGCCCAGACTGTGGGAAAGGATTCACTTTATTATCTCACCTACAGAGACACTAGCGAGTTCACACTGGGGAGAAGCCATTCATCTGCTCAGACTGTGGAAAGGGATTCACTCAATTATCCTCCCTATTGGCACACCAGTCAGTTCACACAGGGGAGAGGCCGTTCACCTGGTCAGAATGTGGGGAGGGATTCGCTCAGTCATCTCATCAGCTGAGACACCAGCGAGTTCACACTGGGGAGAGGCCGATCACCTGCTCAGACATTGGGAAGAGATTCTCTCAGCCATCTCCACTAAATGTGAATCATTTAGTTCACACTGGGGAGAGGCCGTTCACCTGCTGTGAATGTGGTAAGCGATTAACTCAGTAATGTAACCTTGTGATACAATACCGGGTTCACACTGGGGGAAAAAGTTTCAATGAGCTGCATGCTGGATATTTGTCCATCACCGTTGCTGAATGCAATTTTGAGAGTGACTGTCGGTGCTGAACTCTGCAATTATTGCTGCTGCTCACCACACCCAGTTCTGCACCCTGGTCACTGGGCATGGGAGGAGTTTCTTCTGCTGCATATTCACCTTTAATGGGACTGGAGTTTAATATTCTGGATCTGTGACAAATAAATCAGTTCTATTTTAAATTCTGTCTCCGGTACTCAGTGAATTTATAACACAACTACTGTACAGTAGAGAGTCAACTCAGGCCGGCTGGACCCTGCCAGTGATTCAGTTCCATGACGGTCAATTTAAATCCTCCCTTGTTGTTCCTCTCTTGCTCTCCCTGTGGTGATGGGTTCCAAACAGTCACCACTCTGTGGGTGAAGAGGTTTCCCTTGAATTCTCTGCAGTCTGAAGTCGTCGAGCTGACTGCAGTTCGGACTGAGATGTTCTTCGCCCCTCTAATCTCTGGGCTAAGGAAGAATGACATTGGTAGTTAACCTCCTTATTCACTGCACATTTCCACATTATGGGTCATTTTCCCTGCTTCTCAAAGGTTGTTAGAAAACACCACTGTCCTCTAAAGACTGAAAGCAGAATGGGAAACCATCAGTTGGATGTTCAATGAAACAGGGTCAGAAACCAGAGGCAGGTCTGCACAGGGCAGAGTTTGGGGCTCTGGGCGATGGTTGGGGTAAGAACGTATGATGAGGAGAAGGGAATCAGCAGCGGGGCATGGCAACGAATGGCAGAGTAACAACATTTGGAAGCTGATTGACAGAGAAAATCTTTTGTTTCTCTGACCGATGACACAAACAATACCTGTGGTGAGGTGCTCCACTGGTCGAGGATGTGTGTGTTGGAAATGGTTTTATCTATTGAGGGAGGTGTTCCTGCTTGTTTATCCTGTAATATTATATCCAGATGGTTATTATGGATTGTCCTATCTGAAATAATGTATTGATTATCATAGAATTTGTCAGATTTTGATCCTGAAACGGGATCAGGCTTGAATTTATGGTGCCTTTATGAAGTGATGGAGGGCATTCATGAGTTTGTATTTTAGAGCAAGATTTTGGTGAATGATATTTACCACTTGACTGTACCTTTGTAAATGATCAGATTGAGTTGAACTGCTGCAGGATCCTGGAATGTGTTGGATTGTGTCTGGTTTCTCTTGGCATTTTCTGTACTTTCTGCCTTGTTTGTTTGTATTTTCAATTTTTTTTTCTGTTTGTTAACCAGCTTGTCCAGTATTTCTGCAAGGAACCCCTCTGTTTCTGGGAAGAGGTCTCCAACTCTCAGTCAGGTTCTCGAAGCTTCCTTGTCACCATCCCGTCTGCTCAGATCGTTGGGATGTCTCCCATGGAGGGTCATACTCATTCCACTGGTTAGTGTTTTCTTCCATAGTGATGATTCATTTTTCTGAGTTGTCCTCTCATTGAAGTTTTCTGGTCTGTATTTCTTATCACGATGGCATATACACACCTGGAGTGCTGAATCCCGTTCATTTTTGATGGAAATATATACTTAGAAGTTTTATCTGACTGTTGTGTGATTTCTTTTTCATGTGTGTTAATTCTCTTCCTCCTTCTGTCCAAGGTACTGTTCATCTAAGTGGGTTTGAGCGTAAATAGTCTTTTCTGAAGTTCTTACTTATCTTTGTAAATTTTACGGATTGAAGTGGCAGCAAGATATTTTTTAAAAAAGTCAATGTCGGTTTTGATGGAAGTGTTTATTGCCTTCGTTGTATTTGTTAACTATTGAGCTCTGTTTGGCAGGTTTTTTTAAGCCTTGAACTAAATTTTGTCAAAGGTTTTCCCTATTTCACACTACTTTCTATTTTCTTTGCTTGTTGATATTCCAGGTATGTGGGTATCAAGAGTCCCGATGAAGGGTCTTGGCCTGAAATGTTGATTCCCATCCATAGATGCTGCCTGACATGCTGAGCTCCTCCAGCACTTTGTGTGTAGTTCTATAGATTTCTAGCATCTGCAGGTCCTCTTGTTTCCCGGATACATATGTTTTTTGAAAGAACAAGCTGGTGGTGGGGTTGTGTGGATCTGTTGGTAAAATAGTAAATAAAATCATTAGAAAGAGCTGGCATAGGGTTGGAAGGTCTAGAACCTGTGGGTAGAATTAACGAACAGCAAATGTAAAAAAAAATCCCTGATGGGAATTGTATAGAGACCCCCAAACAGTAGTGAGTATGTGGTCCACAAGTTACAATGGGAGATAGAAA